>NC_081763.1:11038235-11320735 GCF_963082965.1 Carassius carassius
CACTGGTTTAAAGTTTCATGCCATTTCATGGGGTTACAGACATTTAGAGTAACATTCAACATCCATTATTACATTAAAGACCTCTGTTCTACTCAGTATGAGGATTTTTTTTTTTACTTAAAAAAATAGAGAAGGTAAAAATATTGTTTTTCAGTTTTATTTTACAAAATTATAGTATGAAAAGTCATAGAAGTCTTGTTGGCATGCTGATCGTTAATGGAGAGATGTAATATGCACTGTCCCAGAATCTGTATTTGATATTTTGTTATCTTGCTTAAAATTTTGCATCACAGGCAAGGTTTCTTGACAGCTGAGAAGGGTCAAGTATGTATCTAGATGGATTGTACTGGGTCAACTGATTTTGTAGTTCACAGTACCTAAAGCTTGAGTTTGACTGTTTAAGCTACTGATAAGTCACACATTAGGTAAATGTATGCCTCTTCATCACACATAGTCACCAATTATGCTGCTATAAGATGAATTGGTCTATTTGGTGTCCATTTACAGTTAACAACTTACATGATTAATACAGAAAATTAGATAACTTACCACCACTACTGATATGTTTGATTTTGAGTTTGGTGTGCACACATACACAAACAATTTGCAAGATTGTAAATATGCACAATGTATGACTTCATGGAGTGGCCTGAGGGTAATGCTGCTTACTCAGCGGCTGTTGCCCTGATTAATGGATTTTTGATATAATAAAAAAAAATATACAGAGCCCTTATCTCTCATTCTGCATGATTGATATATGCTTATTATTGCATCACTACAGATTACAAACCATCGTATTTGTATAATGTCAATAAAACGCCTTCAAGTTCAACTATTTACTTTGTGTGATTGGGACATTTGCAGTGACTCATTGAGGCAAAGAAAATTATGAATTTTACATGTTGTAGTCAGCTAAATATGATAAGTGAGTATTCACTGTATTCACTGTGGGCTAAAGCACTCTGCTTCTATTCCAAGCTTGACATTGTATATGTTGTTCATTACCTCTTTACTCTATTGGTTGGCTGTCTGCACAGAAAGCCATGAAATATGATAGGCAATCTCTGATTGGATATTCCATCTCCTACTTTTTAGAAGAGACTGAAAATTGCATTAATTTTTTTTAGCCGAAGCTAAAAAAATAAAAAGGTTTTGCAGAGACTTACTATAAATATAGTCAATTCACTTTTATTTATATAGCACTTTATGCAATATAGATTATGTTTAAGCAGCTTTACAGACATGAAAATAGTTTGTCAATAATGCAAGAGGACAATAACAAAGCAAATTTTTCAGTTAAAGTCAATTCATGGATGATTCAGTGATGTTATCATCCAGTTCAGCTCTCTTTCAATGCAATCAAGGCAACAATATCTGCAGAAATTAACTAAGCAGACCAAAGGCGACAGTGGCAAGAAAGCAAAACTCCATCGTTGACAGAAATAAAGAAAGAAACAGAGCCAGTTCTCCTCTGGCAAGACAAAACTAGCATGGAATGGTTTAATTCCAGGCTGAAACACAGGTCAGATTGTGCAGAGGACTTGTCTGGTTCCTGTGGTCTTGTCCCGAAGGTCATCTAGTTGACGAGGTCTTCACAAGGGATCTAGTTTACCAGGCCTGCATTTGGCCCCAAATTTTGTAAAAACAGTAATATTGTGAAGTGTTATTATCATTTAAAATAACTATTTTCTATTTGAATATATTTTGAGAATATATTTATTTCTGTGATGGCAACGCTAAATTGTCAGCATAATTACTCCAGTCTTCAGTGTCACATGATTCTTCAGAAATCATTCTAATTTGATGATTTGATGCTTAAGAAACATTTATTTTATCAGTGTTGAAAACAATTAAGCTGCTTAATATTTCTGAGGAAACCATGATACACTACTTTTTAAAATAAATAAATACTTTAATTCAGCAAGGATGCATTCAGTTGATCAAAAGTGACAGTAAAGACATTTATAATGTTGCAAAATATTTCTTTAAAAAAAAAAATCTTATTTCCCATTATGAAAATATACATATGTATATAAAGTGCAGTTTTTTTTAGCTATATTAATAGACAAAGCAAATAGATTTTACAAGGACTTTATTTATATTTTCATAATCATTTGTCATACTATAGGAGAATTTAAATTTAGTTGTAAACTTGTTTTAACAACAGTCACCAGCTGCAAGACAAAATATTTTCCATTTTCTTTGTACATTCCAGTGTTTCAAGCAGACTTGCACTGGACGCGAGCTGCGCGACAAAATACTAAAATACTATAGAACTCATTATAATCAGTGATGCTGTCTACACCAGGTGCGGCGCGGTGTGACAACTGTCACGTCTAGTGTAGACACGGTGTTACACTCTATGTGTGGTGGCACTTCTCGGGAGGAAATTTAAGTATATAATGTAAATATAAAACAGCAGCCAGGCTTACTGAAAATGCAAATTTATTCTCTGCCAGCAGGAGGCGCTTTAAGACCGGCAGAAATAGTCCTTTCCCTGGTAACAGCTGTAATCAAAGCAGCCCTACACTAGGCTACTTTTATCAGTCATTAAATGAAAGATTAAATGAAAATAACATCAACACTTTTCTGAAGACAATCGGTTCCCTTCAAAAATACATTGATATAAAATAACCTGTTATTATATTATACCCAAAAATTCTTCATACAGTGGACAACCAGTAAAAAAAACACCAAAAGTTATTTAGACACTTTGATCTGTCCCTGTTGTGTTTAAAAAAAAAAATTCCCCCTTTTTTCTTTAATTTGCTAATATGGACTTTTCACACCACAGACTAAACAAAATTAAGCATTGCTTGGTAATTGGTCAACAAAGTATTGATAGTTGTGTAAATATTGTCATACTAGCAGATTCTTTAATTTTGATTGATTGTTATCCATCTTTTCTATCAAAGTTATCTGACATTATCAAGATTAATTTGTCCTGACACAGTTTAACTCTTGAGTTCTTGTCATATTTTATTACCAATTTCTAAACTATAGCAAATAAACTGTGATAATGTGTGAAATGTTGAAGGTGTCTGAATGAATTTTGGTTTGACTGTAAATGTAATTTTTACAGTGAATACTGTGCAGTGCTATTTTACATTTGATTATTCAGTGTCTGTACCTGGACACATACAAACTTGAAAAAAATTAAACATTGTGTAAATAGCACAAATGAATAAATAGAACAAAAAAAAATTTCATTTTTACAGGGCCCACTGGCACAACCTGCCCCGCTAACCCCAGCTACGGCCCTGGCAGTCAGTGTTGATATTGTGGCAGACCTCCACAAATAAACCAATGTATGGGAAACCCTGCATTCATATACAGTTAAACCTAAGATCCTATGTACAAAAATCAATGGACAGCTATTAGGCTTAATGTAAATCAGTGCAAAGACTGATACCATGTAGTAGGCTACACACCTGCTTTGCTCTTCAAGCCTGCAATGGAATGTCAGTGGATACATTACGTTTTTGGGTGACTTGAAGCTGTCATCTTGTCTACTATAGAAGCAGAACAGAGCATGATTGCTCCAAAGTATTGTCAGCACATTCTCTTGTTGGCAGGGTTAAGGGTAAAATGTGTTGCTGTTAGATACTGTACAAGTGTTAGTGAATGCCCCCTCACCCTCTGAGAAGATATGGACAGCTGTGAAGGGTCTGCTTCAAGCATGCAAAAGCTCATAATTTCACCTGTTTCTGATTCTGATATATCATGCTGCTCTCCAAATTCTTTTGTCATTTTTACACCCAGGGACTTTATTCCTTCTCGTGTTTTTTTTACTTTTAGATTCCAAGGAAACTTATCATTTTAGTCTTTTTAATCAAATTAAGAGTTCTGTTCATTAACAATTCAGGTGAACTAACATCAATGAACTTGATTCAACAAAAATCAGAGGCCAAAAGAGTTCTCCCATATTAAAACCTTGCAAGCATATCAGAGTCAAAAGCCATTTTATATTCAACAGGGTGTTTTTTTTTTCAATTGGTGCAGAAAGACATGCAAGGTCTTGAGCCAATATACAGGCTGCCCCATTCTTTGTGCATCACCAGCTGTCGCTGTCTTTAGAAAACATTTTGAAACGTATACCATACTTGCAGTGAGCTTTCTTGGCATACTGCTAATGTTAACATACCAAGGGATTACTTTTATTTTCATTGTGTAAACGGTGAAAAGCAATGAATGCTGCAAGCCATGTCTATCACAGACTATTCTAGCTCGGCCTGAAGTTATAATTTTTTGCTTCCGATTTCATAAGAAAACTATTTACTAGGTAGTGATTTTGTATGAATTCTTACAATTGGATTAATATGAAAACATAATTTTTTTTAGAGAGAGTAAGCATGAAGATCCACCCTTAAACCTAAGCATCAGTGCAGAGGGTAAGCAGGTCTTACAAAAATATGTGAATGAAATTAAATTCATATGAATTAGGCACTAATTTACCCAAACATTAATCAGCAGGTTTAATCAGCAGTTTTACTTAAAGGAATGGTTCACTCATCAATGAATGTTCTGTGATCAATACTAAAATGGTTCCAAACCGGTATTGTTTTTTTTTCCTGCTGAGCACAAAAAAAAGATATTTTGAAGAATGTGGGTAACCAAACAGTTGTTGGTCCCCATTGACTTCCATATTATGGAAAAAAGAAAAAAATACTATAGAAGTCATTGGGGACCATACCTTTTTTGATTACACACTTTCTTCAAAATATCTTATTTTGTGTTCATCAGAGGAAAGAAATTCATACAGGCTTGGAACAACTTTAGTGGAAATAAATTTTCATTTATGAGTTGAACTGTCTCTTCCAGGTTCAGCGCTGTCAAAACAGTGTGTGTGAGCAATGATGTGATCATATGATCATGTAAATTATTGAGTTTTTGGATTATAATTGATATTATTGTATTGTTGACTTGTTCTTTGGCCATCCCTTTATATACCTGCCATTGTCAGCTCCCCGCCTATTTTGTTTCCTTTAGAGAGTTGCAGTAATTAGCAGATAGCTAAATGGCTAATGCTATAATTAGGTTTGTGTGTACATTCATAAACTTGCCACAAAGGCTTTGTTTTCAGTTTTTCTAGTTTTCTACATGCAGTTTCCTTTTACTCTTTGTCAGCATTGTTTACATAGAAAAGATTTCATAGAGAGACCAAAACTTTATAATATCTCTTTATGATGACTTTATCAAAAGTTATATAATGATTTTCAGATCTAAATGCATTTGAAATGTCCATATATGTGAAAATATCCTGAACTCTTTTTTATATCTATTTCAGTGTATATAAACTTTCTTAATGTTTGAAAAATAGAGGCTTAATGTGAAACTGATGTGTCTTGTTTTTCTGTAAAATATGCTAAGGGTACATGCTGAACATGTTCTGCAAATTGAATTGCACAAGCTATGAAATGTTTCACGTTATGAAATTTCACAGGAGAGGTTTCAGCTGGCATTGTAATCACTCTGTTTTCAGAGCACAAAGTGGTGCATCTAAGTGGTGTTGTTGCATTAACATCTTTAGGCTTCTTTCTTAATTGTCAGTTACCGTTTTGATCCACGTATGCTATAATGCTTCATTTGATAAGCATATGACCAGTAGCTCTGTAGTCACAGGCTTTTATGAACAAAGAGTTTTTGCTAAACAAATGATTACAAGAGTTATTACAAAGGGAGCTGTTTACAGAGCTCATAATCCAATACTATGTGTTGACACTGCTAACCGTAAAGTCTTATAGGGCCATTCTAAAATAAGCTAAGATAATGTTTTGCTCTTACCATTGTTATTGTTGTTGTCCAATGACAAAGTACTTTGGTTTCCTAGCACTTCAGTGATTAAAATGAGCCTTCATGGTGGTTTGACTGAAATAGGGCAGTAGACATTTCCACTTCAATCTTGGCTTGTCCCACCACTGCTTCAGGCATAACATTACCCAGGATGCACCACTGTAAACATTGGCCCATTTTCTCATGTGAGAAAATCCCTATGCCACCACACCTCTCCTTATTTTAGATTTCGCTGTCCCAAAGTACTGCGCTCTGCAAAATATATAAACAGAAAGAGAGCTGTACTGATAAATACGAGCTGACAGGCCACCAAGCAAAGCTGAGGACTGAGATAAAACTTGGCCCAGCCACACCTCAAATTATCAGGCTAATGGGGGGAAAAATCACCACTAGAGTGTTAATATTTGCCAAACTTGTGGGTCCTCGGGGCAGGGAAGATGTTGTTTATCATGTTTGGAGATATGTAATGTTGATATGTAAATCTCTCTCACATGTCTCAGGTGAATTAAACAGCAGTATAGCAGATGTCTGAAATGAGAGTGTGAACAAGTGCTGTATATGCTTGCATCAGGAAGTTAAGAAATCCCAAACCAGGACTTAAACCAAAACTAAATACTGGAAATATAACTTGATGACTTGAAATGGACACTGGAATTTAGGGATAGATGCCAGCCAGCTGGCCAAAATCACACGCCTTTCTATTCAGCAGCACAAGAGACATCTGTCATTTTATTCATCCATGTATTTCACACTTAATACAACAGCAAACTTAAGCTTTTGATTGAGATTGGATATCATTCAATTGTGCTTAGTTCTGATGAATGCAGGTGAGTGTATGAATTCAGTGTGTGGCTCTTGTAAACATATAGCATTAAACTCCTAGCAGCCATAGTGCTACTGTGACCAGATCCACCTTTTTAGAAATATGAGCAGAGCACCTGTTCAACGTATGCAGGGGTAATTTACTGGCACTGCTCCTGTAAACCAAGCAAAGACCTATTCAAATATTTCAAATGTTGTTTTACTTGCTGCTTCATTCTCATAACAGAGAGATAACAGAAGTCTGGCCTGGGTGATGGAAACATTATCTAGGCCTACATTCTCTCTGGGTCAAAGACAAATAGGAACAACAAAAACATTATTTAGGCAAAAATAATTTGTACCATATAAAGTGTTTTATTGTATTACTATTACAGTCTGATATTAATTTAAAGTAGGGATGTGAAAATAATAATTATTGCTATTATTAGTTATAGTAGGCTACTAGTAGTTTTAACCACCATGTCATTGTAAGATTTTCTCCTCCATAAAGGCTCAGATCCAGCAATTACATAAGTTGTCTAATATTTACAAGATATTTAAAAAAAATAATAATTATTATTATAAAAGGATCGTTGTTTTAACTCTGTCTAAATTGATTTTTATTTATTTTTTTAATAATAACGAGTCAGATCGGAGCATCCCGCTCGCAGCTGCAGTCTAAACTATCTATAATGGATGCCGCTTTATTGTTCATATCCTTCATTGTGTTTCGAGCGCCATTTTGCATCAGGGCGCGTGCAGCCATGGGAGCCCACAGCCCAGTCAAGCTTGACCCTCCTGCAGATTAGCCCGATACTTTTTTTCATGCTCGTTTAAACATCCATCTAAAATAAATATTATCCGTGCTGCTGCCTTGTAGGCTACCTGTAATGTCATCGAACACAGACGATTTTGTAAAGAATGTATTCATTCTTTCAAAAAATTCATGATAGCCTCTGTTCGTACTGCATTGTTTAAAAAGGTTCGTTGATTTATTGCTTATTTTAAAAATGTATTTTGAATTTGTACTCGTTTACTTGCTTATTATTTGTTTCCTGAACGCATGCAGTTCCCACCTCTTTCTTGTACGAGTATTAAAAACATAGAATATCATTCATCACAATATAATGATAGCAGCATAATAATAATAATAATTAGTATTATAAGAATAAACTTTGCATATACTCTTTATAATGTTCCTCAAACATTAACTTTACCTGCGGACTGAATTGTGTAGTTTCACCACAATACTTCAATACCAAGGAGAAAGAGCAAATTATTAAAATTATTGTCTCGATTTATCTAGCTATATTAAAATATTAAACCTTCTTAAGGAAATAAGTCATTAAAGCTTACAGAATCAAATCACACTCGCTTCACCATGTATTATTTTTTTTTATTTCAACTATGAAAATAACGTACAATAAATAAATTTGAAATTTACTATTAAAGAATCTCAATAAATAAACCAGTTCTAAAATTATTCAGTAGGGACAACGCCCGCCTCGGGAGAATTCTTAAAAGCAGTTCAACTACCCTTATGCCTGACACAATTCCTGAGATTCCAATGATTGAGTTTCACTGAAAAAGTCCGCAACCATTCATCTGTTAGTCGACATGAACTAAGATCCGAGAATTAAAAGGCAATAAAATACCTGAAACTTCGACAGGGGCCATCCCGATGTGTATTCAAAAAAGATTACATCATCGTATTTTCAAAATAAAGGACAATTTATTTCCTTTTAGGCGTTGTTTCATACCATTTTTTTAACTGTTTAGGTAGATCTCTTTTCACTTTTATAAATGTCTTATTATGGGAATGTTGCGGTCGAAAAGCATTCGTGACACTGCAATAAGATAGAGTTCGATTGTTCTTGTATGCATTTTGATGTCATAATTGTTCAGAACTGTAAATGCTGCAAATCTATAGTACAAAGGGTGCTCGTAAACAAGTCAAAATCTTCTTCGGAGAAGTCAACGGGACTGTCCAGTGAGCTCTGCAAACTCGGCGATAAAGCGTCCGAGATCTGTAGGCAGGAGTCAGTCGAAAAGAAATTCAAATCGGGTAGAGAGGTGGCATCCTGCGGCTCTGTGAACGCATGCTCCGGCCCAGTCGCTCGGCCCTCAGCCATTGTGCCGGGGTTATCTGTAGTAGGCGTTGAATACGGGGGGGAGTGAACCGCTGTGTCAGAAACAGATGCAGGCTCCGACTGGTTCGCCTGGCCCTCTTCAGGCGTGGGCTGGCTTTTGTCCGCACTGTTCGTGTAGGAGGCAGTTGTCGTGCACGTCTCACTCTCGGAGGTTGTTGCTGAACCAGAGCCAGATACTTCCAGTGATTGGCTCGAATACGGTGAAGCATCGTCGGTTCCCTCCAGGAGCTCGGAACCGCCGGGCTCGCCCTCTTGCCCGTCCCGGTGGTGCGTAGTTTGTCTTTTGTGTTTCATGCGTCGATTCTGAAACCACACTTTGACTTGGCGCTCGGTTAGATCCAAAAGTGCTGCTATTTCAACGCGCCGGGGCCGGCAGAGGTATTTGTTAAAGTGAAACTCCTTCTCCAGTTCAAGTAGCTGCGTGTTGGTGTATGCGGTCCTCAGCCTCCGTGAACCGCTGCCGTTATCCAGTCCACCTTGAGCCTCTGCAAGAATCAA
This sequence comes from Carassius carassius, assembly GCF_963082965.1. NCBI lineage: Eukaryota > Metazoa > Chordata > Actinopteri > Cypriniformes > Cyprinidae > Carassius > Carassius carassius. Next base: position 11,047,478 of record NC_081763.1, read on the forward strand.
GACAGAAATAAGTCCTATACAAAAGAGAAACTGTCCAGATGACAATAAAACCCCAGTGCAGAACAGCCCTGTGGTTTGGGCTTGTCGACTGCAAATGGTTAGGCATGTCTTGTGGTAATAGACCAGCGTGGTGTACAAGCCCCATATTTTGTAGCGTTCCACAGCTTTCACAATACATAGGCTTATATCCAAAATGGCTCCCCAAGCCATGAAACAAGGTTATGAATAAATATCGAGCCTCAGCTGACATCAATTGCGATTAAATCGTTATTATAGATCAAGATCTACTATCTGCAGGATGCCAACGTAATCTTTCAGAATGTGCATAGTTTTGATGAGAAATGGGGGAGGGGTGCTTTTTTATTTATTTTTTAAAGACATTACTGGAACGGGATTTTAAATATATATATATGATTGCACAACAATCATGCATGCTTAATGGTGCTTGACATATAAACATGAGATGAAATTACACAATTATCCCTAAATATTATCCCTAGATACAGAGCTCGAATACAAGTATATCCAAAGCAAGGTTATGCCGTCCATCACATACAAATAGGACAAAGAACAATTTCAAAAGGGCTTTTTTTAATGGCGTAAAAATTCGAAGCATTTGAAATCAAACTGTAATAATAAGGTTATAATAACAACAGACAATTAAATTCTTTAGAGATTTAGCTACATTGACTTCATATCGAGTCACGAATCATTATCGGGAAATGTCCAAAATGCACAACAAATGCGTTGATAAACGTACCTGTCGGGGACTCCAGTCCAGCGATTGTGTATCCGGAGGATGCCTGAGATGGGGAGGCTGCTACTGCAGCAGCAGCAGCAGCAGCAGTGGCTCCGGGCTTGGGGCACTTCTTCGAAGATTTTTTCTCCTTCATCCATGGGAACTCGTGAGCCAGGGGCGCGCAGCCCGACAGCGGCACCGGGCCTTGCTGGTGCTGTGTCGGCGGTGTTGTTTGTGTCCGGAGCTGGAGGCCATTGGAGGAAGTTCGCTTTTGGCTCCTCGGTCGCGCCTGGTTGCCTGTGCAGGGACTCAGACTAGGGATGGTGTGCTCGAAAGGAGGTGGAATTGCTGTCGAGTCCTTGATTGATGAAGTTTGAAATGACTCCAGGACAGCGGGGAAAGACGTCAGGCACTCTGCAAGGGAAGGCTGGCTGTTGATGAACCCAATCTCCCTCTCAAATTCAAAATTCATCGCTTCGCCTGGGCAAAAAGGGCGTCCAGCGACACCAACATACGCAAAAAATAACATCCAAAAAACTAGGATTTATTTTGCGTTCCTGCTATGACGGCATTTGCGGGCTTTAATAATTGTGTATATTGGTGATATTACTAGCGTATGGGGACCAGGGTCTACTAAACTGAAGACTATGGGAGAAATTGCAGCCAATTCCTGGTCACATGACTCATCTCAGCCAATCGAAATTCGAGGCCTGGTGGCAAAAGAAAGCAATATTTGTCTGAATTGGTAAAAAAAAAAATACTACTGGATATTGTAATTCAGTAGCCTATATTATAATATGAACGAAATGATAATAAAAAAAATGCCCTCGGCTGCCATGTGTTCGGACAGTAGGCTACTGTTTTGTAGTGAGGGGTAAAGCGCGGGCCTCTTATGTTAGACAATAACAATCCAAATTCAGAACTACCGGTGATGTAGTTCACAGGCCTTGCCTGATAAGCACATCCACAATATGGCTTCTTGAGTATTTACAATCAAGGGTCATTAATCTTAAAAGTTTTTACAAGACTAACAGACAAGAGATGTAGTTCTAGAAATATTTTTTTTATCAAGCACATAAATAAGGATGTACAAGAGTGATGGTGAGATCGTCTGCCACATTTACCGAGTAGCCATTTCCAGCCATTACGATAGGCTACAAATAATTTTTTTGGGGGGTTAACCTTTAATTATCATTATTTTCTTATTGTTTCACAGCCTCTGAAGAATTGCTGAAAACTGGGACATTAAAGACTGTAAGTTTGCAAGTAAGATAATTGTCAAATAATGTTTTCATAAATAGTGTGCTTATTTGTGTACATGGGACGTATAAAACCTCACGAAAAAATAGTTGTTAGCAATGTGTGTGTATGAAACATTTGTTGACTGTGACAACAACCAAAAGTTCATCCTGAGGTCGCGTTTACGAATGGAAATTGCTTATGTTGACTTGAAATTCTATTGCACATTGGACGAAAAAAGCAACAATATAATGTAAGTTAATGAAAAACTTAGCAAGTTTAGTTTAAGCGTCCAATTTGAAAACGAATGGGAAAAGGGGGTAGATATTTTTAGAGCAGGAGTAGAGAGGCAGCAAGGGTGATCAATCTTTTCACCGGCAAAGCGCTTGACAGCAGCCACCCTCAAGAATTCGCCTTTTTCCTCGAAGATCACAACAAAGAAAACCCCCATTATTCACTCATAGATTTGTGGATTTTTTTTAATTTATTTTTTATTTATTTATTTTATTTTATTATTTTTTTTTCCCGCATTGGATTAAATTCTATTGGCCAGTCGCATCGATGTGATTAGAGATAAAACTAAATGGTGTTGCAGCCAGCTGTAATCTGAAACGGACTTCACAGTAGTTCGGATGGCTCCCTTTCCTCGTTCTTCTCGTCTTAAAGGCTATAACCCTGTGTGGGTGTCTGGGAATTTTAAAGGAAATACAAAGCAATCCGTAGGCCGTGGGCACCTCGGAAAGGCCTTTTAAAAGGCCTTACTTCACAACAGAACGAAGTTTACTGCGAGGGACTGGGACCCACTGATAATCTCTCTTTTTATTAATTGTTTGTGTGTTTTTATGTTTCGATCTCGGACAGTACTAGCATAAACAATTGTCAAGTGATCCTTTTTTCCCCACTGGAAAATAATGATGACATTCTGGGACGAATTGAACAACCATTTTAAATGCTTAAAGGGATTTATATCATCCGAGGACAGCGGTTTTTAATTAATTTCTTACTATGTTGTGATTATCTATCTATCTATCTATCTATCTATCTATCTATCTATCTATCTATCTCTCTATCTATCTATCTAAAATGCAAGAAAAAGTTAGAATATTTGACTGTTTGATACCTTACATTCGCACAGGCTATACCTCCAAATGTGACTATTTTCTGTGTATTTATTTAATATACAAGAGCTTGCTTCTTATGCCATTTTTTATTCTGATAAAAGCGTTGATGTGTTTTTATGAGATATTTAGACATATTAAGGTAGTATATCTAAATAATGTCTGTAATAGTATAAAACGTTTAATCAATTTTGAGAAATCAGGTGATCGCAAACCGCTTATCGCCGCGTTGGGTTTTTGTGCATGCCACGGAAATTGTCACTGTTGTAATATTTTATTCATTTATTTTGTATTCACGCGGTTCCTAATTCCATTGTCTACATTAGTCTAAAGCCTGGACATGCTTGAAATCAAATATGTCGCTAAATAAATGAGCACAGAGCGTAGGCTATGTTTTTTTGTGTGTGTGTGTGTGTGTGTGTGTTTTTTCTTTTGGTTCAATAATCGATCAAGATCCAACAAGCAAAATATGTTTAGTTATCTGTACTTTTCTTCTTTAAACTTGGGATTATTTGTAATCCTTTGTTTTAATTCCATAACCAGTTATGAGTGTTCGACGATTTTATTGGACTCCCTTCACGTGACCATTGCAGGCTCGGCCTCCAGGGCTCTTTCACAGGCCTCGGAGATCCCCCACCCCCACCCCTTCAGTCTTTGTCAGTATATTCGTTTGAGTAAACTCATGAACTTTTAGAGTGGAAATGAATAACATAACATTTTATTAAAGAATTGTTCAACAACCAACTCTTAACAAGGAAATAAAAGTAGTTACAAAGGACAAATGAAGTTCTCAAAATGTTTCGCTATATTCGTCTAAATCTCGACTATGTGGGAACGGTTTGATTCCGTTCTTACGCCCCCTGTACAAGTCAAAACATTATTTATACAAGGGTAACATAAACCTACATATCTCTAAAATACAAGAACTAAAAATTAATTTGTTACAATGACAAGAACACAGCGTCTTTTTTATAACAGGTAGATACTAAAAAAGTACATTTTTATCGATATAAATACATGGGGATAAATAATACAAAAAAGAAAGTATTTAAACTGGCTATAACAAATAAATATATATTTATGAATGTTCACTTGAACACACTTAGCGAAAGACGCTGATTGAAGGTCTTCCGATTCAAAATAAGATTTACTTTTCTTCCTCACCCATTAAATGTAAACTCTAAGTGCAACAATGATGTCCAGACGAGAGCGCATTAGGCGTAAACAAAGACGTCTGCGCCCTAGCTTGGTTTCCCGGACATGCATTTTTGTTCAGATATACCCTGTTTCCACGTTAAGTCAAGATATGAGAAAATGTGGGCCTTTCTTATTAGTTTGGACTAATGTAGGCGAACCCAAAGATTGAGAAAGATAAAGAACTGGGGAAGGAGTATGAGGAAGAGGGAGGGGCAGCGAGTTGTGAACGAGGGAATGAACTTTAATTTACTATTATTCTCAACTCTTCTCTTTTACCCTGTGTCAAAGCCATAACAAAATTGTATTCACTTATCATTAATAGTGACAGGTAGCATAGTGTAAAATGGACTTAAAAGAGATGAATATCTTGATCACGGTGTCTTGCTAAAGACACCTTGCCAGTCTACTGCTGTTTTGGGAACAAGTTAATAAAAAAAAAGAAAAAAAATCGACTGGTTTTTTAGACGTTTAAAAAAGGAGGTATGTGAAATAAGGGTGGTGGACGAAAACAATCCAGTGGGTTTCTTGCACCAGTAAATTTAAGATATACTATACCGCCCTCCAAATTGCGAAGAATGCAGCAATAATGCTGAAGAAATACACAAACATTTAGGATGATGTAATGAGGTCATACAGCTAGACAGTCTATTCCTTGGCATAAACTAGCCACTTTTCATGAAGTGTATCATTTAAAGGGGTATTCAGACCTATGGATATTAAATTCAGGTGTGTTCGCTTATGAACGGAAGGACAACATTGACACAAACCGGTGTTCTAGTCATGGCAAGAAACCACTGGATCATCTTTTTCAACCCCATTGCATCGCCCCATGGGTTAGTCTGTTTCGTTTTGTCTTCCATTTTTCCTTTCTTTTTTTCTGTTTTTTTTTATTTATTTTTTTGTCCAAACCTGCTACAGATGAGTCAACTTGGGTGCTTCTTGGATTCTACCCTGAGAAGGATGGTGCGCAGACAGATCCGTGTATGACGGATGTGGGTCACAAGGTCCATGGTGCTGGTTCGCCGACATCTGTGTGGCACCGTTGTAGTCCATGCTTGCCGACTGGTGGTGTGGTAGGTGATTGAGGCCATACATAGAAGGCCCAGTGGCAGGCATGGCATCAACATAGCTACCTCCCACATACACGGGGCTACCCTGCATGTTTGGTGTCCCATAGGTGCCACTGTTACCCTGTAGCCCGTGTGGGTCATAATCCGGTGCAGTGTTTCCATACTTCTGTTGGGGTGGGCAACCTTTCATTGGGTTCTGATAGGCTGTTGACATGGCGTATGCATTTTGATGGGGCTTGTTAAAAGATGGTGGGGAGGGAGCATCATAACTGCCCATTGAGTGCATAGAGTTCATGAAACCAGCTGAGGACTGCATTGGGAGAGGTGGGCTTCCTGTGGGGGATGGCCCCCCTGAGGACGAGCCAATGCCTTTCAACTTTTGATCCTTCTTGTACTTCATCCTCCTGTTCTGGAACCAAATCTTGATCTGCCGCTCACTAAGGTTGAGCAGATTGGCCATCTCCACGCGCCTCGGCCGGCACAGGTATCGGTTGAAGTGAAACTCCTTCTCGAGCTCCACCAGCTGAGCGCTGGTGTAAGCAGTGCGTGCTCTCTTGGAAGCTGCAGAACCCGGAGGGCTTTTCTCACCACCGCTGCTCTCCGCTGGGGTGAGAATGAAATAAAACATAATTACTCCACACGGAAATTGAATGCATCGTTCCCACTAATAAAGCTGGCCATGAAAAACTTATCCCCCTGATATTGGTTGTCAACACTTCATAACTTTGGCATTTATTAAGAGACACATGCCCTAACATTGACCTTGTGTATGTAAATCACATTACAACTAAAGCCCAGGGCCAGATTCATACTGTGTACTAGGCAACAGTGTTTGCTACATGGTTTGTCTTTTGAATGGTTTACAGGAAGGATTAAGACGATAGAAACCTCTACATGCAGATTCAGAGGGTTGTGGGATAAATCTTCTGTTATCTGGAAACAATAATCATGTATGACAAGTGATGTGGCATTGCTGCTATCTAAAATCCGAACAATAATCTGTGTACAATTTTATTTTACTTTTTTCTGATGGTTTTACAGTCTGAGATATTCAGAGTCTATAATCATATAATCATCACAATTCTGAGACTTATTTTGGTTGTACAATAAATTGAAATAGTGAATATCCAGTCACTAAAAATACTGAAAACTGAAAAATACTGATTTAGTCCCACCCCCATTGTATCCCATTTCAAGCTAATAATGTCAACATCTGTCTTGGTCAAGAAGGATGAGATGAGGAGAGAATAGAACAGAACAGAAGAGAAGAGGTGGTTTGGTAAACACACCGTTAGCTGAGCTTGCACTAGGGGAGCTGTTTTTTTGCTTGGTGTTCTGACGTGACTCCTTCATCCAAGGAAAGATTTGCTTTGTGAGAGCTGGGTTTGTGGCCAGAGAAGACGACTTGGATGATGATTTGGCTGTGCCCCCGCTGCCAGCCCCACCACCACTGCTACCACCTGGCTGCTGGGTGGCACTTGAGGCAGCAACATTTACAGCGTTCTGAGGAGGGGAAACCTGGGGGGGTGGGGGGTGTTCAGGTGGCAGACTGGGCCGCATGCAGCTGCCATTAAGCTCTTTCGTCTTGGCATGCTGAGGCTGTGGGGGTGCGCTGGTGCCGAGCGACTGTAGGGAGCATGCAGACCTTTGGTAGTCACCCTCAAGATGTGCTGAGTTCTGGAAGATTGGTGCCGGGGCATCATAGCCAAAACCATTTGCCCCCTGGTACGAGTATCCTCCGAAAAGTGTCGAGTTGTCGTAGTAGGTCGTTTTCTGCATTTCCAAAAATCGAGTTACCGGCTACCAGGGTCCTGACGACCTTCTGGAAGAACATTGGCACTAGATGTCACGTGACGGTCTCTTTCCAATGGCCTCTTGAAAGCTGACCTGAAAGGTTATAAGAGGCACATAATAAGAGGGGTGCGAGGTAAATCCATCTTACTGCACTGAAAGACGCCATGACATGAATAGCATGTTCCCACAACGCAGCCTGCAGATGCTCTCTCTCTCTCTCTCTCTCTCTCTCTCTCTCTCTCTCTCTATCACCCCCCCCCCTCTCTCTCTTTTGCACATCATAACAAACCACACATAAGGGGTTAGAACTGGAGGACTACATTTAATTTGAATTGTTTAATCAAATTTTTGTTTCTGTTGCATGTCATTTAAATTGTACTTATTCTTACAGATTTATCTTGCTTATGTCCCTTAAATAAATGTTTCGTGTTGTGGTCATTGTTCTTACTGATATGCAAGTATTTAGGGAAATAAATAAACAAATAAATAAAATAAATACTCTCCTATTGTAAAAAAAAGAATGTAAGATGCTAGAAATCACTGGCCAATATATGTTTTAAGTAGATAACTGCTGTCACTAGGGTTCCATTCTGAGCTTCTAAAATTGTTTAAAAACATTTAATATGTTTTATATGTTTTTTGCAATTAAAACAGGACTGAAAAGGCACAATAAAAGACAACAAAGGGGTATTAAAAGAGAAAAATGAATATGGACAATACAGGCAAGCTCTGCAGACATATGAGAGCTCTTGCCTCAGACACAAAGGCCATCTTTGGAGGGCTTTCTCCAGTTTCAAACAAACGTATTTGGGCAACATTAAGACCTGACAAACCAGCATTGTGTTTCTTAAACTTTGTTGCTGGCTTTTATGAACGCATAGGGAGAGCTTCACCGGAAGCTTCTGATGGTGTTATTAATAATGGTCGCTGGACCGAAATAGACAAATCCAGTCCTTTAAAAAGCTCAAGACGTCGAGGCTTGGCTCTGGGGTTGCTGAGAGGACCGGGCGAAAACGATCACTCAAACACTTACAGGGACCTGGAATTTATTCTCACTCACTCGCCTGGGTAGTAAATGTTATTAAAAACACTAAGGGGAAGCCAATATATTGCGTAAGGTGTTTTAGGAGGACCCTGTGGCTTTTGTTTTTATCTTATATTTGCAAGTTCACTTCACAGTGGGCAGTACAATTTTTGTCATTATTTCGTGTCCTTCCTCCATAGTTATAAATTATACGCCTGAGATGGGAATTAAAAAATACTTATATGTATATAATGTACTAAAATGACTAGACTAAATAAGTATTTTAATGATGTCTTTTATTTCGTTACAAGACACAATGTAACGAAGGTCTGTTTTACATAAACCCTGTTTAGCGTCTTGTGATTGGTTTAATTTAATTATCTGTTTTCGTTGCGAAAATCAAATATAAATACAAAAAAGAGATAGAAGGAAAAATGACTAATTTGATCAAGTAATGAATAATACTGCTTTAAATAATTGTATATATCTATCTATCATCTGTCTATCATCTGTCTATCCAAGAATACTAATAATAACAATAATAATAATAAAGGTTTCCACAAATAGCTTATGTGGTTTTGAAATCTGAATTAATCATCCTGCTATTATATTGTTCTAAAACAGTAGCCTGTATGTTTTTTTTTTCATTTGTTTGTTTAAAAACAAAAGGAAAAGCGATTGAAAGCTGCTATAACATTTTGAACCAACATCATAAGCTTCATGGATCATAAATGCATTATTGTAGAAGCTTAACTCATAAAGGGGGAAAAAAAATCCTTTGTTAAAATGAATTGGAATAGTCGGTGAATTTGTCTTTCTCGAAAAGATAATACTGATTATAAAATGTACTTCCCTGCATTATACATTTCTAAACCTACACTTAATATTATATTATTTAGAAAAGAAAACTGCAAATATTGAGGAGAGGTTTGTGTTTCTGTTGTAGAATGCGTAAATGTGAGCTACAGCTTTTGGACATCGACTCAGTCTCAACACGTCACAAATGTCGGTCATTTATCTTCGAAGAGGACGGCCGGAATCCTAATTATTTACTCTAAGGAATTGTTCAGGGGAGAGGAAGAGGGGGATATAAAAGCAGGCATAATAGATATGAAATCATATCGCGGTTCCATTAAATGGAACACGTAATGTCTTGGCCCTCTTGTTACGGTAACACAATAACCAACTTTTCTGTAGATCCAACCTTAACACAATTACGGAGCCGACAGCGGACGTAGTAGGAGCACGACCAACCCAAACGTCAACAAAAACAACATAACATTGCTTGGGCGCCTACTTGCTATTCGAAAATAAGTTACCTGACATATATGTACATTTCTATAGCATAGCTTGCATATAACCCCAAAATATAGCAAGTAAATATTTCGATTAGAGACACCCACAGTCTTTGCATTCGGAAAGAATAGGCCTAGAACGTGCAAATTCAATATCAAATCAAAATACACCTTGGTGCCAATCGAAGCATTTGCTGAAATCGTTAAAATCATTTGAATAATTCATATTGACGTTTAACCACTGCATCCTATTTGCTCGCGAAAAAACACCAAATCAGTCTCAAAAAAATTAATCGCACGCTTTTCTACCAAAGCCATATATGAAAACAAACATCCCCCAGAAATGATTTCCTTTATGTAGCAAAGCCAAAATTAGAGTAGATAATACAATCTGGAGGGCATTTATTCAGAGGTAAAGGAAAGAACGCTCCAGCTTCATTGGAAGCTTAAAGCATTGTGAACTCTTCTTGAACCGCGTTTGGAGTCATACGGTCATAAATCACTAGGACACACATACCGCCATTCACAAACTGATAGCCTATTTCAGACCAGCTTACCTTAGCCTCTGATGAGAGACGCGCGGCCAGGCATCATATTTTCCACATTCAGCCACGCTGCAATCAATAAAAAAGCCCAAAGCTCATACCAGTTTCGATATTCCAGCCAGACAGCGTGCATCAAACGCCGGGTATCTCGAGCACGGCTGCCCCGCGCCAGAGTGCGGGCGCTGCTGGACGATTCCCCTCGGCTCGCTAAAGGGGGAGACGGTCTAGCATGAAAGATCTGAGGTATGCGAGGGGGGCTGCAAATGGACAGGCAGCACAGCTCCTGGCCGCCCTGTCGACTGGTACGCCCTGCTCGCAGATAACAATGGCCTCAGATTTCGCCTTCAATCTCCCCTCGCCTTTTCCTCACGGCGCAAAATTGAACAACATAATCCGAGGTGGGCTCCCGATTCGCCGCAACATCTCCCTGTCTCATGTCGGGGCCCGGGGTCTGCTGGTATTATTTGCTCGTCTTTGCTAGGCTATTATTGCATGTAGTCAACACCAGGCCTTTCCAGCTATTGGAAATAACGGAGCAGGCTGGATGTGAGAGACGCAAGCGTTAATCCCCATCAAACAGCGTCACCAGTGAAAATGTATGCTAATTGCAGGCGCTCGGGACAAGATAAAGCTCTATAACGGAAGCTGAAGAGTTTTTTTCCCCGAGTCTCTTCACTTGTGTGGTTTTATGCTCTACATTGTTTAATAGGCAACTATAGCAGAGAGGACCCATTTCTCTCTCCCTCTCTTACTATAACGGTGTATATTAAATTACCAGGAAGTACGTTCTCAGCTCCGGCTTGCTTCTAGCTTGAGGCAGAAACAACATTCTATCTGCATTGTTAATATTTCATCACATCCCTGCCAACACACCCAACTTGTATAATAACTTGGGCGCAAAATATAAAAGCCAATGGGGTGGGGGTCTAAGAACAAGAGAACAGACAACAGGCGGACTTGAGACCCGAGGGAAGGGTGTGAAAACAAATCACCAAAAAGAAAGGTTTTTTATATATACTATACACATATATATTAAGAAGCTCTGTCGAGTCACACAATTCCTGCGAGTATCATGGATGGCGCGTGCACGTTAAAACTAGACGAGAGAGCTCCTTCTGTTTTTACTGGAGGTTACAAAAAAAGAACAAATTATCATCATATCATCATTTAAGGATGGAGGACAGAATGGAAAAACGCGAAAAGGAAACGAGGAAGAATGCTGGAGCGAGAGCAAAATGGAAGGGGGTGAGGGGGGTGCACGAAGGTGTTCAGGAGATATTGCTACTTCTCTCTCCTTAAGCCAAACATCACGTCTCCCTCTCTTTCTTTCTTTCTCTCTCTCTATTTTTATTATTCAGGACACTACCCCCGTCGTTTATGGCTACGTAAGATTTATGACTTCCACCATACACAGGCAGCTGTAAACAGGCAACTTTAAAAAGATGCATTTCTTCTAGGTGCTTGAATAGGGAGCATCACCAACGGTGTGGGAGGAAGGCACAAGGCAAAAATGTAGGTGTCTGCAACTTTTTACTAAACGGTATTGTTCCTTATTTTGCAACCTATGCTAAATGGATCCAATGGGGAGCCACTTAAAAGGGCACTAATTAACTAACACGTGGGCTGAGGCAACGAAATGCAGAAAACACAATTTCTACTCTTCCCTTTTGCCATCTTTCAGCTGTGATATAAACATTAACAAACTGTTATTGTTCAGAGAGTGGGTCGAATTTTACCGTTTGGATTATGTCATGCTGGATTGGGAATCATATTGTTAATTTAAAAAAAGGACAGAATATTGAGCTGTGCGGTGATGGATGTTACATTTATCTTTCTTTTTCATCGGAATACAAAAAAGGCATCCCCAGTCTCGGTGCCTTATTTCCTTGGATGTACATCTCGAGAAAACAGAAACAAAACTACACTTTGGGACATTCTATCCACCTCACGCGGATCCCTGGATGCTCCTTTCTGAAATTAAAATTATTGAGTTCGTTTTAAGTCTAATGTATGTCTGTGTTGAAAAGGGACATTGAAGGAGTATAATAATTGTATATATTATAGAGCTTTATGGAGTATTTTAGTTTTAATTTCTTTAAAATTAAATTTTTAAAAACAGGGATGAAAAAAGTTATCGCAAACCGTTGCCTTAAGTCAATTACAGTTAGTACTCTAGGAACAATTTAAAGAGAAAATTTTGTTACGTCAATAGGACTTTAAAAATATAATAATGGCATTTATGAAAATATATATTTTCAGATTGCCCCTGAGATGAATATATGGTATGCTAAGACAGCTAATAGTTCCAGTAGCCTTTTGTCGAAACAATTAATGAGCTGCTGTTAACGTTGTTGTTTGGATGTTTATTTACATGGTAAAAACATGCTGTGAATGTTATTCTAGCTGGAACTGTGAGTTGCTAGTCACCGTTTGCTAAGCAATTATTTAAGGTGTCAAACGATTTTTTTTTAAGATTTAGCAAAAAAAAGGGCATGCACGAGCAACCCCAAAAATGAAAAAGTATGTAATCACCATCCTAGTCCCTATAATGCTATATCACTCCAATGCAGATTTCACTGACAGTCTCAAACATACATGAACAGATTTTTTCCCTAATACAACATTCTGTGTTTACATTTCAAACACAACGTGGATGCACACGAGATGCGCATCTATAAATATAGCATAGGTGTCATGTAATTCTATTTTTTTTATTATTAAATTTGTTCACCTAGTATGCAACGGTATAATTGCCATCAAATTGGGTTCATTCTATAAAATCAAACATGCATTCGTATGGTACTGCATTACTATCACAGTTAAAATTCTGATATTGCATTGTTTGAAAATGTATTTGAAATTAAAACATTTGAATAAAACATGCATTTTTTTCAAATTCGTTTTCTTATTTCAATAAGTAAAAATATAAATTAAGATTTCACAATAATACCAATGTTTTAGAATAAAGAAAAAAAAAATAGATTCCTCAAACACATAACCAAAGGGTATAAATCACTGTCAAACGCAAAAAGATTGAATCACTTACCGAGATATTGTCCTTTATCACTTCTAGATTTTATGCAAGGATACAACTTCTTGATAACGGGAAGGAACTATAAGTAGAGGAACAGAAAAAAAAGGAGAGATGCTATCAAAAAACGGGGTCGCCAAAAATCCAATAGAGAACATCAGACCTCATGTAGAGAAATTGACCTCGAAGACGATTTGATGGTTGGCCACTGTTGACCGACATGTTAACCTTAAATCATGTTCGGGAATACAGAGAAATTCGAGGCCAACGAAAATATTTACGCTGTATCCCAAAGTCCCTTACTTCTATTGATTTTCAACATGTATTGAATTAAGCATGATATTTCTAATCATTTAAAAGAACCTTTGGCCTTGCTAACGGTTTACTGACAGTAGGAAGGATAATTTGAAAACCCAAAGCATACATGCGCTCTTAATCAAACACTGAAAATATAGATTAATAAGGGAATAAAAACATGATGCTGAAAATCTGTAGTTAAATCACATTTTTTCTCGTCAGAGTTTAATAACATAACAAGCTCAACCGGCCTTGTGATAAAGAATGGCTTGCTCTTCTGTTATGCAATAGTTAGTCATTTAAAGTTATAACATCCCCAGACAATTAAAAGCAGATTAACATATAATAATAATAACAACAACAACAGCAACATTATACGTTTAAATACTATCATCATATAAATCATGAAAATGATTAAATATATCATGCAACAACGTTCGGCGACCACTGAGAAAATCATGAAGCTCGAGCCCCACCATTCTGGTATAAAATCCGCCCATAAACTTGATAAACACAGTCCTTAATCCAAGCGGGTGCCCTGGAGAACCGAAAATGGATATATACAGTAGGCGATGGCCTGAACAGAAATGAAATGAAATGGCCTTGCTGGTCTGCATAGCAGCGCTTATTAAAAGTGGAATAAAAACGTTGGACGGTTTCGTTCGCCGGCTCGTGACAGCTACCCCAAACACATAAATCAAAACGAGGATTCCCCCGACCTCCCCGACTCTGCGGCCTACAGCGCTATAAAGTTATTTATTGCATCCCCGTACTTACGCACGCCGTTGGCTCGATTCCATTCCCAGCACCCGGGCCCGTTTCTACCGCTGTCCGGGTATTTTGGGTCGATTCGTCCCCGATAACACGCCAGCGACCCGCAGCCTTGCTGGACTAACCTAAAGTTACCTATAAAGTGAAGGGTGCTCGTGCCCCAGCAAGCAGGAACGCTGCTGCTCTCAGAACAAAGGGAGGAGGCAGCTCCCAGCCAGAAGAGCTGATGAGCCAATTTTTAGTGAGGAAAATGGAAGAGAAAGCAACCAGAAACCAACGGCTTAGCCGAACCAGAACCAGCTTCTCCTCTATTACACGGAAAGCGTTCCAGTAGTGTATAATTATTGTTCATGCTATAGAAGGGTCAGAAGGAATCAACTACCGGATTCACGTGCCCTCATTACTGCGGGCTTTGCAACAAAGGGCTCTTGCATCATTTATATAAATGCATAATAAGTGTATGCACGGGTAATGGGAGATTGTGTTAGGTTTGTATGACTGTTTAAATATAGTAAAGCTCACAATGTGAACTCATTTACACTCATGTCTACTCACTTATAAACCAGTTACATTTTCACCTTTATATCCCTCACCCTCGGATATTGCATCACCCCCGTATGGTAGTAGCCATGTGTAATATAGGTCATCATTTCAAAAATATGCATGCAACACGTACGTAAGAACAAGGAAAAAAATACGCGAAACTAAGAGGCGCGCGGCTTGGCTTTGATAGATTGGCACTGGGTTTGCAGCTTGACCTTTCCGCAGAGGTGCGATAACTCACCAGATTAATGATCAATCAGAAGTACTTTGGAATCCCCTTGTAATGTCTTATATTTATGCATTAATATCCCGTCATGTACGTCCACAGGCCCTTGAGAAGCACATATGGTACCTACTGGAAGTCAGCGCAAAGCCGACCTCATCCCATTTGTTGTATAATTTACCAGGCGGTTGTGAACGACTTAGAAGTGACTTAGTAGTGACTACCTTAAGGGCCCTCTTTCCAAATCCAAAATAATGCCCTGAATCCTTCGCTCACGTGACACGCATGCGTCAGAATGGCTTTTTAACGTCTCTAGTCTAATAAATCCTGAAAACGGAAATGTGCATTTTCATTTAGAAACCGCAATTTATGACTTCTGACTCGTTTTCTTCAGTGACACCCAGAAAAAAGAAACTGATATCGCCTCCCCATCACAGAAATGGTAAGCTTTCATCGAGTCCGTTCGTTGGATTCCAGTGCTTTGAAGAGTAATGAGCTCGAACGCTTAGCATACCCAAATGCCGAGAGATGAGGCTGTTTTAAGCTGGGAGCGGCTAGCTATGTCTTCTTTTCTCTTGCAGTCTGGCGGGTGACATCCAACTTTCAACACCACAAACTTCAGTGTGAGGCTGCTGGATACGTTAGGCCTTCTGTGGCCAATCTTTGAACGATTAAAGGCGTTTCTGCTCGCTCAGACTGTGTGAATTGGCAGGGGGCTTGGTTTCTGACACCCACGCATTAAACATCAACTATAGATTTCTGGTTCGCCTCAGTGACCTGTGCGCAATGATCACAACTAAGACGCGCACTTTTTCTCAAATGCGAATTGAACTTTATGTATTGTTTAGGAGTGGGGTCAGGTGGTTTTCTTTGTGTAAATGTTATGTTTGTATTACTTGAGGATATATTGTTTAATTGATTCGCTCTAAAGCTTAACCTTGATTAAAACATCGTCCAAGTGGACTTACTGGTAAGGCTAGCTAAACGAAACCTGAAGATTATGCATTAGTGCGCAACGCCCTGCAACCCTCCTTGATCTAATATAACTCATTCAGATGGTCCTATATCCGAAGTTATATTCATCCAAAAGGTTTTCGACCACAAAGTTAATTTTTAAGGACCATCTGTGCATAGGGTGGATAATGTTTAACTTTTTTTGAATGAAGACACTGACTGAGGAAGAGACAGGGTCTTTGGGTCAACCAAGGCCCATGCCCCCAGGGTCCCCAAAACTGCCAACTTCACAAATCTGACAAATGAGCAGAGAAAATAAAATTGCACCCCGTTAGAAGTGAAACAGTTGCAGCTGGATCTGATTTTAACTTTAAGAGTAAAATATAAGTTAAATCAGTCATTGAATGATTTATTTTGTGGTCACCGTGTAAATACGAGCTTTAGTAAAGCTACATAACTCAACATACTATGATAATTATGACAGCAATAAAATATTCTGAGACTGAGGGATATATATATATATATATATATATATATATATATATATATATATATATATATATATATATATATATATATATATATATATATATATATATATATATATATAAGCTTTATGACCTAGTTGGCAGTCTCACTGTTCACTGTTCTTTAAATTGCTCTCTCTAACTGGTTCTCTCTCTGTACTGTCAGTGATTTATGATAAAATCAATTAAATTATATCCACTTAGAGTTTTGTGGGTTTTATTCAAACCTGTACACTAGCTCACGGAAACCGCTGGTCAAAATTCCTCTTTTGGGCTAACGACCATCAAGACAAAAACAAAACCAAAAGTACTACTTAGAGAAGAGATTTTTCAAAATGTGTCAAAGCGGGCAGATTGACTCAGATGACTGTTTTCTGAGCTTAGTACCTTTTGGTGCATATGTCCGCAAGTGACAATGTAGTTTTTACTTGATGTCAAACATTTGTCTCAGAAACTTTAAGTAATTTATAGTCAAAGGTTGTTGACATTTAATTATATTAGCCTGTGTCTCCGTTGTAGGTAATATGCAAAAGAAGATTTGTCCCTTCTTCATTCATTTAAAATTTTACGCGAGATATATATTTTTAAATGATTCATTTTAATCTATGATCAATTATAATCACATTTTATATATATATATATATATATATATATATATATATATATATATATATATATATAAACTTATTTATATATCACATATCACTTAAATTAAAATTTCATCGCCTGTAGCTTTATAAAATTCACCACACGGTTTGGTAATAGTAAAATGTACCAAATACCAAAAAATGTTTGAGCTAAGCTTTTTTCTTTTTTCTTCTTCTTTTTTTTCTTAAAAGTCCACGTTTAAACGACCAAAGAGCTTGGAACACAGAGGAGACATTACGTTTCAATATAGCCGTCTACCTTGAGGCCCCATTTGAATTATTAGCCGCTCCTCTATTACCTTTGACAGCCAGCGCCTACTGTAGGTTTTGGGGACACCAGTCGTTTTACAAGCAGCAAAATTGAAAAATAATAACAAGACAAAATAGCCATAAGGCCATTTTGGGATACCTGTGGCGGCGTTCAGTGGAGAGCAAAGCAAAGGTCGAAATTAGAAGCTGTTAGTAGAATAAGCAGTCATCTGTTTAGGTCATAAATCTGTCTACTATTTACACTTTCAGGCCCCTATGCGAATCTCCTCACTTTTCCAATCAGTAAGAATTTCAGAATTTAGGCTAACTGGTGAGGAAACTTGTGAGGTATAATGTAGATTAAAAAAACAAACAAAAAAAAAAAACTAATAAAAGAAAAGCAGTGAGGTATGTGGGGAATGAGCCAACTTTTAGCCCTCATCGGTTACCAATTTGAAGGCAAGTGTCTTCGGTTGTTTGAAAACAAAGAAAAAAGTTTTCGAAGTCGGGCACACCCAGGGATGACTCTAGGTCACACAACGGATAATTAATGACTTGTCGGCAGAAGAGCTCGGGACACAAGGAAGAGTCCAGGCATGCGGCATCATTCGAAGCTTGCAAATCTTACCTGACATCCAGCATTCCTCCCGATCTCTCCGCTGAAGATGGGTCTTTGTTTTTGGAATATCTACGCAAAACGACGGAACAGATTGACTGCCATACATGGATTGTTTTTATAGATGTATATAAATGTTTGTTCGATGCGAGAAGGTAACGTTTTATAGCTTCCTTATCGATTTAAACGTTTGCATAAAACAAAAAGACTCTACTTTGTGGATAAGAGCGTTCATGGGCGCGTTGGGAACTGCTAATGCGCGCGCAGATAATGCTGAGGCGTCCACAACCCCAATACTCCGGGAGCTCGTTTTTCCTTCAGCCGAACCCCAGGCTCTGAGTCTTGGCGTGTGGCTGCTCTGGAGCACCGCTCAACAGCAGGCGAAAGATTCCACCTCTAGCCTCAAGCTGTATGTTCGCCTCTTGCTGCTTGCTCGGAGTAGGGTGGATTGACACGGTGAACTAGTGAACCAGTGGACTGACAAGACACACAGGGTGGAGAAGCCAACGGGGTTCGTTTGTCCAATAGGGGACTGCACGGCTACGGGGCCAACACATGGGCCATATGGTTATTGCAACCTGCAGGCTTCGGCGAGGGCGAACACGGTCAACCTCATTCCGATAATTGTTCCCTTCCCTGTCGACATCCAACACGTTTCTTGTCTCCTTTTTTCATTTTAAGGGAACGATGCTAAATTCCAGTGAATAGGAAAAGCATACTTTTTCTCTCGAGTTTGCAAAAATAAGCTTGCGCAGTCTTTCATGTGGTAGCTTCAGTCGGTTTTGTTTTGCAAGCTTTGCCTTAATGCCTATTGCCTGCATTTACTAGCCTTAAACTGCAAACCTTCAAGTCACTGCACTTGGCTTTCGTTCATCGATGCTTTTGTGTGCTAGGTTGTCCACTACCCACGCAGAGATAGCAGAAAACAACAGGCGCGTGCGCTCACACACACCGAGCAGACATAGACGGAATTCCAGTTATAACTATTTAAAAGTCTGATGATAGTATCCATGCTATTCTTAGCCACTGCATAAAAAGGCAGAAGCTGGCTCGAACATTTCCGGCTGAATTCTCTTATCGCGCTCCCACATGCTCCTCAAATGGATGAAAATCCAGCATGTTGCCTCTGGATAGCGTTTCTCTGCTCGTTTTTCATGTGCTTTCAATCGTTGCTCTGTGTAGACCGTTATGAATTAGAGAGAGGTTTGATATTGATTTATTTCCAAATGGGTAATTATTCGTGCATTAGGAGACAGGGGATACACCTTTAAAACTCACCTTAGCTAACAGAAAATAAATCGTAGCTACATATAACTGCTACTGTTGGCCTAATAAAATGACGAATTGAATGAGAGACAAAAAGGCTTAAAAAATCCGTATGGGACCAAAAACATGATTGCATTTAGCCACCATGCTTAGTGATAGTTTTGTATTCACTGTGATCGTTTAGTGATTGCCAAAACATGATCGACACTATGATCGTATAGTGGTACAAACACACGACATTTCTTTTATGTATCTTTATTTACAGAATATATTTAACATTCCCCAGAAAATGGGGTGCGTTATCTAAGTTAGCCATACCGACATTTCTTTAGTATTATGATTAACAAATATTTTTCAAAATTGAATTGTCTTTCGCTTATGTCTTGCTCGATCAAGTGTGGTAAAGTTTGCTTTAAATTAGTCAAAATGATAGAAGTTTTGAAAATGTAATTGCGAAACAGCAGCATAGTTTATACATTGCTCCATCTTGTTAATGTACATTTGGATGAAATAGGACAATATGGCCGACATCCAATCCAAAGACTAAGGAAATTTGCTAGTGATGAACTATAGGAATACTGTTTGATAAACGAAAAAAGGCCAACAAGCATTTCCATATCCCGTCATATACACAGGCCTATTAATTAATTATCAAAACGCAAAATAAATTTATATACAATTATCTGAATTTACTTTATGGACATTTAAATGTTTTTTCTCCAGGATTTTAATGCTGATACTTACATTACTCGGCTGGCATACTTAAATTTAAAACGTAACAATTATTAATGTGGCCGTTATTAATTATTAATTAAATATAAATAATGCATATTTGATTGCATAAACGTTATTTAATCTATATCACTTTTGTCTTTTGTGGTGAACCTAACTGTATGACTACACATGAACACAACTGTTTTTCTTTTCTGCATTGATATAGGTACTCTTAATGTCTATCTAAACTGACTGGCATTTTGAATCATTTATTCAACCTCGGCTGTCACTAAACTCGTGAAATCAGATATGAGATCCGCCTGGCGAGTCCTTGCACGAAAAAATGTCTAATCTTTTCGCCCCCTGCGCATCCTCCAAAATGATCTCGAAAATTGTTTTTGACACAGCGCCCGGCAACAAGGAGCACTGCTGGAATTATACATTTTGAACGAGCTCGCCATGACGCTGTGCCCATTAATATTTGATAGGAGCCTAGGAGTTATACTAATTTTGCTACACAACGGTTTTGTATTGCCCAGGTGGAGATGAGGTGAATAAAACAATGGCAATGCTATAAAGCAAAGGGATTATTATTATTATTATTCCTGCTGTAAATTTATTGCTGTTAATAGTAACAACAACTGTTATATTTTTTCATTTTGACCTTAATCCCATGGATTACAATAAACGTCTGTTTTTATGTTTGTGTGAATAAAACAATAAAGATCGATGAACCTCTTTGTTTGTGGTCGTCTTCTTCAGCGGCGCATGTGCATTGCACAATTATTGCCATCTCTACGAAATAACATTAACACGTCATAAACAAGATTTACTACAGGTAAAGTCGCTCACTTGACAAGCCTCCTCCTCGTGCGCAGATAAGGGGGGGAATCCAGTTCAAATAGCACAGCCAATGAGGCAGATTTCTGTGCTATTCTTTCAGTTTTAACAGTATTTAATCACTTGGGGGGGGGGGGGGGTGACAATAAAAAGGCTATCAAAGTCTTCTGTACTCAAGCAAATCAGAAAAGCCTACTCTTAAGTTTGAGAAAAAAGAAATAAAATTTAAAAGATTAAGATTAAGAGAAAAAAAGAAGATATTTGTGTCTGAGAGGCTATAGCCGTGACCCTTTTTTATCTTAAAGGCAATTCAAGCTCTGTCAGTGTTCTAGTTAAGAATAAACTAAAGCAGTAGCTACCCCTTTCTGCTCAGTAAGTACTCCAATTAAGTTTACACCATGAAGAAAAACAGCTGCAGTCCAGGTATGAGACCGCTGGCTATGAGTTTCCTGGCGGGTGCAGACACTTTTATGAGATTTACAAGGCGACGAGGCGTTCCCGTTTTGCCAAATTTAAACAAATCTTCCCTTAATTGGTAATTGCATATTCAGTAACTCAAGACCTGCAGCTACTTAGCCTTCATATTAGTCGCTGATCCATTGTCATAAATCGTTGGCGATAATCAACTTGGGGGGCTCAAAGATGAAGGGAGAGGGCGAACGCGAAGGGTTCGCGGGCCGTTTTTGAATCAGAAAGTCGGAGAGCGTAAACGGTAATCCGGGGAATCTCTTCCTCGTTCCTGCACATATCGTCGCTCGCCCATCATGTTCAAAGAGAAATGATTTATCGCGCAGACGGCTATAAACAACACAACTCCCTCACAAATACACAATGGCAGCCCCGCTGCCGCTGACACACATATCACTATAAATCAAGAGAAGTAGCTGGCTGAAAAGACGGTACAGAGAGTGAGAGAGAGAGGGGGACATGCAAAGGAAGAGAGAAAGATGGTTTATGTGGGACGGTGAAGAAAAGAAGAGTAGGCTTACACGCTGCTTTTCAAAATAAATATGTAGTGATATGAATGGATCACGGTGTAATGCTATGACATATGCATCACTCCTGTTGGCAGCTGAATTCAAACGATGGAATGGGTTTGTGAGACACATGCATGATGACAAGGGATGGCGAGGATGAGTATTTCTGGACGATATTTACCACAACACCACAAAACAGCAAATAAATGCAAGGAGCCGGGTAAGCCTGGAACGGTGGCGGCGGTCGAAGTGGCGTTCCCCGTTTCCTCGTATACTCACAAGCTTCACACGCTGAGGCGCTCCCCCGTCCAAATTTGTTTTATTGCAGCCTCTGTGAGGGTCTCTGCCTGTGCTTTTTTTCGCTCCGCTATAGGGCTTGTTTTTAAAAGGACAGTTGAATTTCACGTCAGACACTAGGAGACCATGTCTGCGATATTCCTGACGAATACATATCTATTCTGCAACCACTGCATTAATTATTTAATGAATCACGTGACCAGGAGGGGGAAGGGGGCACCACGGCTTGCACGCTCGCGGGATTACTATGACCCAACACTCCACAGCTACACTACAGTCTGTTCTGTCCTTTTTATTCGTAAAATGAAATTCTTCATACTATTCAGGACAAAGGTAAAGAAAAAAGTTTGTTACTGCACGACCGTGGGCTGTATGTGGTAAATGTTAACCTATGTGGTAGACATAGTCTAATTATAAAGGCTTAGTTTGAGTGCAAGTGGTACAAGTTTTGTCTGCTATAACGCCTTAAGTATTTTTATTACAGACATTTATTACAAAATGCTATTTTTTACGTATTCATTTGTTACTATATAAACGCCTACATTTGTAATCTACTCTGCGATCATTTTAAAGGCAAAATATTGTCCTGGATGTTATATTGATGTCTTGTTTGATTTCTCTGTAACACTACTTTGAATATACATCAAATAATGCTAAATAAAAAAGAGACTCTCTGTGTGTGTGTGTGAAGAAATTCTTACGATAACAAGCACTCTGATGAATGGCTGTTGGCATTACAACTGATATCACATACCCAATTTTCATCACTGATTCTTTGCCAGCTTATTTAAGACTACGACTGCACGCGTTTGTGACATTTTATCGAAATTAAGTCAGTTCAACAGTTTAAACATTTTCAATGCAGAGAGCACCTTTGTAGCAAGTTAGTAGATTTGTATATTTTTGAATTAGCTCAGATTCATCCACATTATCACACTGTTTTTTTTTTAGATTTAAATTAATATTATTAATCATAATTTGTGGTGTTCTTAGGCTGTGCAAAGACAGGTAGCATGCGACGGATAAGGAGGTGGGGGGGGGTCTCTTTAGGAGACCCTGTCGCGAGCCCTAAGCAACAATGGGATGCCCTTCTGCATAGCGCTGAGGCAAAACGGAAACAATAGACCTGGGGCTGAGTCAAAAGAAACGGAGCAGTACAGAGACTTTGAAGGTCAAACAATAGCCTGACTTGCTGTGTGCTCGAAGAAATCTAGCAAAGAATCTGCACCGTATTTTCTATAGCTAATTTCAGTCAAAACAGCTTGAAGGAACGAATAAAAAGCGCGATTAAAGTGTAGCCAGCTTTGCAGCCGTTTTTATCAAATGCAATTAGACTATTTGCCAAAGAGGGTAAATGCAATAAAGATAAGCTTTATGTGCAATTGAACCTCTGCAATTTTCTTCTCAAAAGTGCAATTCAGTCCATGCATTTTCTCATTTGCAACATAGCTGTGGCGGTGTAAATACAAACAAATGCATATGACGAACCAGGCTATATGTGAATTATATCAATGTTAACATTAAAGCGAAGATTAAAACATGTATGTATGTGGCTCTGTGTTAACTGCTTTGTAAGAATGAAAGGAAACTATGTGATTCCCAAATGGAACGATTGCACATTTTATTTTTAAATATATGACTTTATGAATTAATCACGATATATTTATCCATGTTCGTAAAAATAAAAAGACTACTAAGCAATTTGTGATTATAAAGTCTAAATTTTAGATTTTTATTATTTAATAAAATGGAAATACATGCAAGCTAGTAAATCTCACAGCATAAATAAATAATACCTAATAATAAAATAATTCGAAAAAAGTACAACGCGATTGTTTTGTTCTTGCATATCTTTAAATTATTTTAGGACAATGGGAATAGAGAGAATTGAATGCGTATTTCAATTATTGAACAAATCATCTGCAAAGTTAAAACGAAATAACAAACATGTAGAACCCGAATCTCTAAAATAAACGTACAATTATAATTAGAATTATAACAAAATTCGATTCCAGTCTATTAATTTGTTCTGTGTCGCGAGCTTTTAACAATGCAAGTAATAAATGCATTTGATATTTCTTTAATAGTGGTAATTTTCTAAACGTGCATAAGCAAGATCACCGGTCATGATAATAAAACAATAACAATTCGTATTATTATTGTTGTTGTTGTTATTATTATAAGAAAAGAGATATCTCAGATTATAAAGAAAAAATTGTCAATGAACATCCCAGATTTTACAGGCGCTTAAGTAAACAACATTTGGCTACAGGCTAGGTTTATACAGAGAGGCGGAGATTGATTTACGACACTGAGCATACCTGAGCATATTGGGGACTGTAAATCTGTCAAAAGCGGCATCAACGGGTAGTGCCTTTTTAAATGTGTGTGTGTGTACATATATATATATATATATATATATATATATATATATATATATATATATATATATATATATATATATATATATATATATATATATATATATATATATATATATATATATATATGCCTATAGACTTCGATAGGGAGACTCGCTGGACAGCTGATTAAGTAAACGTGCATTTTCCATGTGTCAGTTTTATTTGTTATAAAACTGCATCCAGGGAAAGAATTTAGATAATAATAAATAACAATAATTTTAATTCAAAATAATGATTTATTATATTTTCACGTGCTATCATCGAATCTAATCATTATTACTATAATATGCGGTAGGAATAGCTGTGCATGCGCGAATTGTAAGTTGCATATTAAATTGGAAGTCACGTTTTCAAAAGCCAAGAGTAACAAATAAAGCACCTGAATATTCCTCTTTAGTGAGCTCACTCATTACTCTTCGCTTTCCCAGGAAATAATGAAATCTGTATCGCAGCAGCCATTCAGTTAGTTAAATATTAATATCGAATGAAGACGAGCCCGGTTGGAGAGACACGGCGGGTTAAAGAAATTAATGCACGCCTAATCTGCATTTTTCAAAACGAGAGATTAAACATATTTACTAAATAGTTGTAGTAGGCCATGTGTAGATAAAAATCGGTAATAGTACAGTGATGTTGATGAAACAGTAGATTAGTAATGTAGCAGAAAAAGGAGGGGTTGCGTTTTGCTGGCAATGTTAACAATGGTGATTTGCCTTACTTAATATGTGTCTCTTTAAAACACACACACAAACACACGCACACACAGGCTCTGAGCCCAGGCCCACAAAGCTGGCGCGCGCGAGCCATATATCTCTGTGCGGTGCTGACCTCCGCTCTGTGGCTTTTCACAATAATAATTCAGCAATGCGCGAGGGCTATTTGTTTCGCAATTAGCGGCGTGAGCTAAAACAGGCACCACACCATCACATCAGCGCTACAAGGCCAAGCGGCAAGCATTCCAACAAACACTGAAGGAGGGAGTGGAGACCAGAACAAGGAGAGCAAGAAGGAGGGGGCTTACATGATACAATGCGAGGCGTTGTCACACAAAATAGCCGTCATATTTCTGGAGCGGAAGGCCCTCTTGGCCTCCCTTACAGTGTTACAGCTACTGAAATACATAGAAAGGAAATCGTAAAGTAGTCTCGTGGTGTGTATTCTGCAGGTCTTGACACGCGTGGTGACTAGTCGGGCCTTTCACAAGCTGCTCAAACCAAAAGACGGGAGAGATGTTTAAGGATGGGTCTTTGCAAGGCCACGGCTGCTGTTGTTTTAAGGGCCCCGATAGTTTACCAGACTGTCTGAGGGAAGAGATAGCACGGTGCCCTCGGGTTACAGTGCCCCGGCCGCGCTGTTATGACAAACTCGCCCTAGGGCTTTGCTGACCATGTAAAACATAGCGCTGTCCGGTCCGCGCCGGGTCAAGGGTTTCAGTGGGGTCAGTCTGAGCCTTCGCAACAGACCTAATCGGTCAGAAAAAACGTGTCCTCTAGTTGAACCCATTGCTGCCATTCTGCCCTGCTTGCTGCAAGAATCGATTTTTTTCTGTCATCCTTCAACTTCCCTCAATATCAGTTGTATTTTTGTCTCTTTTTTTTGCCACGCTTCATGCTACACAGTTCCGCAGAGAGAGGCGAAAGCCGTAAACCAGAACCACTGGCCTTTTCTCCAGCACAAAAGATTGATTTGCAGGGGGTTAAATGGCGGTGAGCCCGTATCAGAGCATTGGTGCTCATCTAAGCACACAACATGCAATTGAAGCAATTTGCTACAAGTCGTTTGTTTTAGACAGATAGTTGCTCTCGAGACATTCTCTTCGGTGTTGATCATTCCTGTCTGACCAACAGAGCATCGAATAATTTATTCTTGAAACCGACCGCTTTGCACCTGTGTGCCACCCAAGCTCTCGGATGGAATAAAAAGGTGTTTTAGGTGGAGAGACAGATACATACGCGAACAAAACAACGTTATATGTAAAATAAATAAAGTTCCATTAACAACAGTCATTAGGGAAGCATGTCAAACCGGCAGCTAGGAGACTTACATATCCCATATCTAGATATTGCTCAGATGTGTATGTGGCACAACTCATGCATATTCACAGTGTTGATAGAAGATACCCATGCGCGTTCACACGCACGTGAAGGGATAAACAGACGCTCGCGTGCACACTTTTTTTTGGCACTTCAGCATCAACACCCACAAATACACCATCTAACAATGCTACAGATGTGCTACTCCAAGACGTAAAGGAAAACATGCTACCACTTTAGTTGCGATGGCACACACCTAGAAGTTATCGTAAACACACGACAACCGGTTCCCAAAAGCTGCCCTTTCTGTCAAAGCAGCCATAAAAGACATCCGTGGCACAACACGACAAATGTGCCTCTGCTACCCTACTGCGAGAAGGCCATAAAGCAATAAAACTTAAAACACTAAAAGTGTGGGAAATAAAACAAAAGTAGGCTACTGTACCTTAAACGCTGCCATCTCTTGTCCTGCGAAGACTCTCACTCGCGCTAACATTTTCAAGAGTTTCTTCATGGGACATCCCTCGCCGAAAAAGTTTTCTTGTGGCATAACTTAGTGAATAGAAGATGGTAGAGGAGGGAGGGGGATGTCTTCAAGTGCCCTTCAAGATTTCACTCCCCTCCTAGCAGAAGGTCCGAGCAGTTGTGCTGCCTAATGACAATAGGAGAGAAGACTTGTTTAAAGAGGAGCGGTGATTAATGATTTTTCTGTATAATTCTCACATTTTTCTTTAGGCTTCTGTCTGCAAATAATGGTGGTGAACTTTTGAGGCCCTCAAAAGAAATCTGTTCACTTCTATTCAAGCCAGTGTGGCTTTTTTTTAAGAAAATAAAATGTGTAACAACAATAGGATTCCAAGGTCTATTCAGATGCCACACGCAAATGCATCCATTTAAGATTTCGAGTACCTTGAGAGAGACATGTTAAAATTACATTTAAGTTGGATGCAAGATCTAATGTATCTATCTATCTATCTATCTATCTATCTATCTATCTATCTATCTATCTATCTATCTATCTATCTATCTATCTATCTATCTATCTATCTATCTATCTATCTATCTATCTTAAACTGTTAAAAATTATCAACTACAAACAGTATTAGCTAACAGTTGTGTACATTTAACTATTTCAACTTGAGAATCGTCCTCAACTGATTTTAATGCGTCAATTTTTTTTTGCTTTTTGAAGTGTTTGATGTTATGTCCAGACAGCATTTCTTAAATAAACGGGAGAAAACAGACAAATGGCTTTAGCGGGCTGTGTGGCGAAAAGGCCTCTGATATCAACAAGCAAGTAATAGAAAATCTTCTCGGTGCCACGGAATGCTATAGAAGACCAATTTAAGGCCATACTTTTGTGTAAAGTTCAACGCCAGCAAACGGAATGTTATTTTCTCCGGCTCTATATTTTCAATACCTGCTCTGAGAAAAGAAAATGAAAATTAATACAAGGGCTGCGCCTTCCAAAAGAAGCCATTTGTCTTCTTGATTATCTATTTGGTTGTCAGGGTTTGAGCTATGGCACCGACCCGCTCCTTTGTAATATAAAAAAACACACAGCTTGCGCTGGCAAACAGTCGCGAAACTGTTGTGCAAGAATTATACTCATTAAAGCATTAAAAGCCCACGAGCTGAGAAACTATTTAACTTCTGCTTTTTTCTAACATGGATCCATATTTTTAGGCACGTTCACGGCATCGTTGGGCAGAGGGTTTGTGCACCGTTAAATTGAGGAGAGACGAGACAGAAAGGAAGGGTTTTGTGATTTAGAATAAGATTACAAGGCGTAATGTACCAGGATTACTCGCAATGCAGCGATATAAATCACTAGAGAGATGTGCAGTGATCTTCAAGATAAGCGAGTGCTACAAGGCTAACGAAAATGCGCAGTGGAAAGCCAAATTCAATTAAATTGTGTTTTTAGCCAAACAAAGGGCGATGGTATCCCCCATACAAGAAATGTGTATTTAAAATAAGCATATCTAGCTTTAAAATCCACAAGAAGACATGACACATGAAAAAGTTTATACTTTTCCGCCATTTATTAAATTTCTAGAGCTATTTACATGTAACAAAGGTAAACAGTGAAAGGTACAAGCAGAAAGAAGACAAAATACAAACATGTAAGAGGAGAAATTTACAATTCATCAGCGAGAAAACTGATCTTTGGAATGTAATAATAATAATAATAATAATGAATAAAATTGAAAGAAAGAAAGAAAGAAAGAAAGAAAGAAAGAAAGAAAGAAAGAAAGAAAGAAAGCGAAATGTATGTGCACATGTCTATGTACCATAAAACAAAACGAGGGTGGTAGTGACATAATAAAGAATAAACGAAAATATAGTCTAATTACTCATGCAATATGCACCTTTCTCTATACAACCCTGGCCACACTTAACTTAAATTTCATTTCAACTTACAAATGCTGACATTAGCTATTGCAGATATTTGCCATTAAGTCCAAATGACTTAAACTTATCACTTCATAAAACTAAATAAAAAACAAAAATACAATTGAGGTAATTCAAATAGTACTTAGCAGTGCTCTCGTTAAAATGCTTTGCGTTGTACCGGTTTTGGTTATGCATATCTAGCCGTCCAGCTTCATTGAACTTTTATATTATATTTAATATCAACAACTAATTAGTAAATTGCTGTTCTTAAACTGAAATGCGCTAAACAGGCGAGTGAAACAAAATGAGCGACAAATGGACCACACGCACAATAAACCCTCAGTCCCATTGGCATTGCATTCGAAATGCAAAAAGCAAATGCAAAATAACCTAATTGCTACAAAATACAAAACTTCATATCAGTTGAAAAACACTCGGCTAGTTATTTTTAAGCCAGGGGAATAAAAGGAGTCAGAAAAGGCTTCTTGACAAAACAGAGCGACTCATTTATTAAGCACAACGCTAGACGTCGAGGTAATGGGCAGGCCTATGGTTCATCCTTTGTACCACAGAGTAAACATGACAAATGGGGCCGAGTTTGGCGTGATTAAAGATGAAACACGGATCCATCTTCACCAGATCTGAAAACTATCTGCCGCCTTCTGTGCTTATAAAGGGGCGAGTGAGCAGGAGAGGCGTGCGGGATATAAATGGGAACCAGACTGGGAAAGCAACCCATCTAGAGTAGCATTTGAGTTCGAGTCTTCACCCATTTTAGTGTTAAAAAGATTAACATTTTCTTTGCTCCTTTCCCCCACACCTTCCTCGTATTTTATCCCTGTAATTAGAGTGCAGGGGAGAGTAGAGAGAAACAACGTGGGTAAAATCCACGTTCTACACTCCAGAAAATTAGATTTTATAATTGTACATGTTTTGGGCTATAGATTTGGCGGAGGTCCGCTTGCTCGGTTCTGATTGCTGCTCAGTGTCGGACCGCTGCTTGAATTAGTGTTGGCAGAGCTGCTGCGGATTTTGGTGTTGGGAAGCTTATGGTCCTTCTTCCACTTCATGCGCCGGTTCTGAAACCAAATCTTAATCTGTCGTTCGGATAGGCATAGTGTATGGGCAATCTCCACCCTCCGTCTGCGAGTCAGATAGCGGTTGTAATGGAACTCTTTCTCCAGTTCCAGGACTTGCTGCCTCGTGTAGGCTGTGCGTGAGCGCTTGGGTTCCCCCCCTGAATAGTTCGGGTTCACTGTTGGGATATACAGAGAACGACACGTTACAAAAAAGTATAACACACGCACACACACAACCCCCAAGCACACACTCACACTTACATATGATATGTACACTCAACAGATGCACAAACACTATAATAATATAATGTAAGCTAGGTACTTTATTTATTTAAACATGAAAAAAAATCTATCTCGTATTTGCAAATATACAATGTGACTGTTTAAAGCTTCGGTTATGCAAAAACGGTAGACAAAAAAAAGTGGCCATTGTCTATTTAAGATAAGCAATTTGCATAGTGTCGCGACAGTGACACTAATTTCAAGATTTTGTTCTTTTTTTTCCTCAAAATAAGTCAGTAACAGCAGCACAAGATAAACCTATTAATATTACATTTTTGCTTAATTCATAAAAAAAACATATTCAGCAATTCACTAAGAGAGAACAGCATAATCTATAGTTGGCTGTGGGGGACTAGGGTTAAGCCGTGATTTGCAAACACGGAGTTTACCCCCTTTTCCACGCACACCAAGGCAGCTGTATGAATACAAGCACTAATTATCGCGGAATAACAGTTTATAAAAGAGTCCGACTGTTTGTATTACCATGAAAGTTTTATTATCGTCCTCATAACTATTAATATTATTAATTTATTATTATTATTATTTTATTAACAATAGTAAAGTGACAATGTAAAGTACACATCAATCCGTCCAGTCACTTAAAATCAAATTACTAAAACATAAAACCTAATTTATGGATTACATGAACCTCTTCTCGGGAAGAAATTAGTACGAGAAAGTTGCATAGACCCCGAAAAAGCTTAAAGAAGGAGTGCAATAAAAATTTATGGAGGGTGTAATTATATTGCCCTGCAAACAGACGATCGTAAATCTCGACCAAGGGCAACTTCATAAGGGGAGCAATAGATTTAACGCCGGACATTAGGCTTTCTAAAGTGTCTGAGCTGTCTGCGCACGGAAGCAGTAGTAAGAGAAGTTTAGCTGCACTTACCGATGTTTACGTGGACTTTTTTCATCCAGGGGTATACCACGGGATCCTTTCTTGAAGTGACCGTTAAAGTGTTTTGGCTAGTGGGAGTCTGACCGCAGGCAGGCGGAGGACTCGGAGTTATCGTGTCGCAGTGATGGTTTGGTTCAGGGAGAGGGGTCGAGAGTGCGGTTGTGGGTAGAACGTGACCTCGCGGAGAGATGACCGCGGCGGGCTGCCCCGAACCCTGGCACGGAGAGTAGGGTGGGTCGGCGCAGCCCGACCGCTGGTGGTAGATCGACTCATGCTGGAACGAGGGGTCTTGCCTCTGGGCGCTGTAGTAGTCCGGAGAGTGACTGGGTAGGTAGTCGCTCTGGGAATATTCCTCGCATGGTGGAAACTTGGGGTCCACATAGTTCGAGTTGATCAAATAGGAACTCATGGCCATTAATTTCTTTGAATTGCACACAAAATATACTAAAATTTATATGTATCCCTTTACTCGTTTTCCTGTTTGGTAGAAC
The DNA here is from genome assembly GCF_963082965.1 of Carassius carassius. Lineage (NCBI taxonomy): Eukaryota > Metazoa > Chordata > Actinopteri > Cypriniformes > Cyprinidae > Carassius > Carassius carassius. The sequence continues at coordinate 11,079,057 of NC_081763.1, forward strand.
CCTCCTACTTTCTGTCAAGTGAACAAAGTTAAAGGTCCATGTGACATCGTCATCCAATGGCGTGGATCTTCGCATTCCCGGATAAGGAAATGGGATTAGTCAGTTTAGACCGCGCTCATCAACAATAGTCCAAAATTCCATACTTTCTCAGACGATGCTATGCTTTTGATGAGATAGTGAGTAAATAAAAACAATAACAAGCCAATGCAGACACATCGAAAAGGCATGCTGGATTCTAGCAGCCCCACAGAAAGTCACGCCCCCAGTCCCACTCAGTTCATCTCCACGATGAGAAGAACATGACTACACCTCTATAAAGAACTGTTCATATTTGGCGAATAGAAGCACTGCTTAATTTTGGCCAGTGTTCATGAAATGCGGTACCAGGGGAAAGTGATGCAAGAAGCTCGTCTTGGCCAAGCTCTTAAATGCTCTCGCTAATAACGGTGAGAGAATGGTCGTGAGTAGCGTGTCAGAGATGAATCTGGGCTTGTTTAAGATCGATAGAAAATTCATCAACTAATTCAGGTTACAAAGCCTCCTAAATCACAAAGGAGACCTTCTGCATTTAAACGGAGTCTGCAGTCATTCCACTCCAAACAGCGCGTTTATCCTGTGTGCCAAATCTACACACACTGAATAGTAATATATGTGCTCAATTTACGATCAACACCAGCAGCAAATAATTCTCTCTGTTTACTTATAGCAATGTTTAAAATTCACTGCATTCAGATAATCACCAATCAGTGCAAAACTGTAAAAATTATTATTGTTATTATTATTGCTCATTTCGAATTCTTTTCTAATTCTTTTCTCATTTCGAATTCTTTAAAAGTCCCACAAAATGTGTGGCATCATGAACGCCCTTCAATTCTACACCATAATTTACAGAAAAAAAAATGTAGTAGTCAGGGGGAAAAAATAACTTTCGTTACTGCAACAATATTCCACTAACAAACCGTCATCAATAAACAAACCGAAAGTTTTAATTTCATCTTCTTTGCCCGCTGAAGTTGAAATGTAGCCTATACATCAACTACATACTCCCCTAGATACGAATTTGTGACTGTGCGTCTGTTTACACAAATCCGGATCTACAGGGTATATATAGATGACAGGTATCTTCTTGACAGGTATTGAGAGAGCCTGCTCACCTTGACAGTGCCTTCCCAGTGTCAAGTGTTGCACCTGGAACAGTCTGCCTCCAAGGATATCAGCAATCTGTCTCGCCACTTAATGGATCGGTGCTTCCTTTATAAACTCTGCTAATGGTTTGTGGTAAACACTGGAGTTTTTCTTGCACATTTCACCTCGACATAGAAACTACACGCATAACATAAGAAAGGAAAATATAATTTGTTTTCCACTCTATGGCCCAGAAATAACATTTTCCTACCCTGGAAGACCAAACTCTTTGTCTCTTCAATATATATACGGTCGATCCTTTGTCGGCTGGTGTGCTAATTTAGTCAAAAACGTTTAAAATCTGAAAGAAAAAAAATAAACTGATGTTGGAAATTAATGAAACACACAACTACAAGCTAAGACTCGTACAACTACTATATATAACATCTATATACACGACAGACATGAATTTTAAAATAGATACTTCGAATCTATCACACAAAGCGCGTACAGGCCAGCAAGTAAATGCGACAGCGACAGATCTCAACAAAGGTAAAAAAAAAAAGCTGAAAAAGCCACTGGAAAAATGGCAGTGTTTTATGGCAGGTCAGCTCAGTTTGTTGCCGGCAAACACCAGTCAAAAGGCGAATAAATAGTGAGGTGAGAGGGTATAAAACAATAAAATATGCACATAGGATAATGCCACTAGTTATTTAACCCCTTGACACCAAGCAAAGATTTTGTGACTCCTTAAACAAGCGTTCCTCTCACCAAACACTCGGTCACTCATTTCATGGAGAACGCTCTGAAATAAAGAAATAATTCATTCTAAGGAGTTTCTTTTTGTTTTGGAGATTCACCGATATTTTAAGGCTGGTTTTTAGATGTAGCCTACAGAAAAGGTAAGATTTCCTTTAATTCTACAGTAGAAGCAAGATTAATGCACTAGGCTAAGTGGGGAAAAAACGAAAACGCATTCATTTTTGGAAATAGATTACTTGCTATTTAAAATCATTGAACTTGTCCGATTTATTACAGCAGCAGGCAGTAGACTATGCTACGATATTAAATCTACACAAAAATGAGGGTTAAACATACAATTATTTGTTACTACATAACGCTCCGTTTGCCACATTTCGTACCTTAACGAAAAGGAAACGCTACCAGAAAGGGACTAGAATATAAACAACGTAAAATTAATATTGTATCCAACGAAACTGTCGTTGCACATTATAACAAAATATTTCAAACAAGCACCAACACAATATATTGTAATATTATAATTTTAATATTATAATTTTCCTTTAAGCACTAAAACAATGCCAAATAGCTAGCAATTGAAATATATATATATTTTTTTCTAAATCTGTACATATAAAATAACTATTTAGTAAAAGTCACAAAACTGATATGATATTAGAATATATATATATATATATATATATATATATATATATATATATATATATATATATATATATATATATATATTCCTTATTGTTTGCACATCTAAATTGGAGGGTTCCTGGACAGTCTTTGTTCTGAAGCGCAAAGGCAGACAATTTAATTAAGATTATAAATTGACTCCAAAGTATTCACGAAAAAGATGCATTATTAAAAGTATCAAAATAATATCGAATAGTATCGAAATATTCTCAAACGAAGGAAGCATTTTCCATTCACTGAGCAGTTTGAATGTGCATAAAAAATTGTATCATATCAAAGAAATCTGTAGCACCCCTAGCGTTTGGCATTCAAACCTCTGGCAATTTTTCAAATGGGCCTCTGCCATTTTCAGCTCTATTTTTCAATTTGCCTGACTCTTTTCTTCTCTCTCAATTCATTTTGATTTCTGCTTGGTAATAATTGTGCAGAAATTCTTGCACTGAAGCACGCTAGCATCCATGTCCGAGTTGAAAACATAAAAACGACTAATAATTTAATGTTTAGATGACTCAGCTTTTACTTCGCATGTACCTTCTACATCTTATTTCACATTTTATAGATGCAAATTCTAATATATTGTAACAGCAAAGGAGAAAGTTCAGCCTTGGTGTCCACTCTAACCCTTTCACCCCCTGAAGTCCCCGACCTCGCCTTCACCCCCGTGAGCCATCTCCTTCTAAAAGCCATAGGGACCTCGAGCCATCTGCTTCATTATGGGGTTAATGTGTACACCGACAGGCATTCAAAGCCGCGGCTCAGAGACTATAGCCAAGGTAAATATTCACCTTATAAAACACACACTCGCAACAGTGCAACTCCGTGGGGCGCGAATTCAAAAGTCATAACTCCGTTATGATAGGAGGGGGGACCCGTACTCGCCAGCGTGCGCGAGCACGTGGTCTGCCCATGCAAACACCTGCAGAAGAGAGCGCAGCAATATGCAAATGAAGCGTCTTTTTCTTTACTTACCTTTTTTGACTCTGAGCGTTGCACCTCTCATTTCGGTAGTCCCTCGCCCATTTATTCTCTTCTTTGCTGTACATGGTCTCTGCAAGGGATTGTCGCCCCTCCAAAGCCCTTTTTTCCGTTTCAACCGTTCCTGGGAGTCCCTCCGTCTGAACCCCCCACCCATCCACCCATCCACCCACCACCACTCCTTTCTCCAAAGCCACAGGTTTAGCCCATGACCTCGCCGTGATACCTTTGTGTGCTCCGCTCCCTCTCATTTCCGTGGGTCCCCTCGAGCTCCTCTTTAACACCACGCGACGATAACAGACATACGGACATTAAAACATCCAAGAAAATCTCCAACCGATTTAAGAGCTCAGAAAAAGCAATAATAAGCAAAAAGCACCGAGCCACCAACTTCGACAGCAGGAGTCATCGCGCCGTATTTTCCGTTTTGACGCTTTATCTTGCTGGCAACAACAAGGGGCTTTCCCCACACAAAGCAGCCTTCTCTGTCCTAAAACAACTAAAAATAAAATGCACGTTAACCCCGAGCCGCTGTGAGCTCTACAATACCATTGGGCGATATAAGGCATTTTGTTGTGGACTCTCAAGTTTTCATATTAATCTCGCACTTTGGCAGTCTTTGTTAAACAGCGAGGCGTGTCACGAGTCCCAGTACATTTTAATATTTGTTAGACGCGCTGACCTCCGGTTCACCCCTTCTCTGGGTCTCTCCCACTCTAAAGGTCTATAGTAAAGCATTCATAGTTTGCTCGCTCATACTGAATTGTGCCCAGGTCATTACTTTGAAGAAAAATGGCTCGAGAAAGGGGGTCATTCAAAAAGGCTTTATAACCCACAAATCAGTTCAACCATAGAGCAATTCTTTATTTCCCTAGTTGTATTCAGAACACTAAAGGAGATATTCAGCGTGTATCTAAAAGTCCAGACTGTAAAAACGACCGCATATAACACACACTTCTAAATGTGCATTTAGAAGAGATAACCATATCTAAGCATTTACAAAACAAAAAGTTAGTAAATTCGTTAACTTAAAATCCACTCATATAAAATATTTTGTTGTGTGTGTGTGTGAACAATTAAAACACATCGTTTGTGTTAATCCACTCGAAGAATAACGACAAATACCTCTTTGATAAAAATGATCCACATTTGAAATAATAGATTATATTGGCTAAATAATTTATATATTTGTTTATACATATATTTAAATATTGGGTATATTTAAAGCGTTAGATGTTTCCATGCAAAAACTATTAGGCGCGATGTCAGTCATTAAATACAAATATTTAAAAGAATATATAGAATAGGCTATATTATATATTATATATATATATATATATATATATATATATATATATATATATATATATATATAGGTACAGCACTGCCCAGCAACGGCACATGCTAGGATGGAATGGAAATTAATTCAGTGAACTTTAGCTGAACTCCAAATGGGTCGAGTTTTCTAATATAATTATTCACCACTTACGTACGTTTTTTCTGAGAACACCAAGTCGCTAGGCATCACATCATCCTGATTCCCCACCATTAGTCCAAATGTTCGTGCCAATAAATTAATATTCATTACCAAATTATCAATTGCCCAGTTTCTTGCACTTTTTCAACACTATACTCCAAACAGCCCTTTGAAATCAATATTTAATTTATTGGCAATAGCATATATATATATATATATATATATATATATATATATATATATATATATATATACACACACACACACACACACATATATATATAGATATATAGATATATATATATATATATATATATATGTGTGTGTGTGTGTGTGTGTGTGTAGGTCTATGTATATAATTTCTTTGAGATATGCATAACGATTGGTGGGATATGATATTATGGCACTAAATTTGAGTTTCCTAAGAAAAGGAAATGTGCTTCTTAAGTAAATTTCCTCTGTTTATTCACAACTTGTCCACATTTTAAACATGTAAACGAAATACCGCAGGTGTTCTTCCGTTTTGAATGTGACGAATGTGATCAACAAACAAAAATGTGAAATAGAATAGGCCTCATATCAAAATATAGGTATGGCGTCGCGGAACTCATTTTATTTCTTTTACGATCAGAAAAAGAAAATATTTTTGCGTTGCGTTGAACGTGCATCCGACGCCTGCAATCATAATAAGCTCAGTCACGAACTGCTAGGTATTTCTTTTATAAAATGTATAGATATAAGTTTATTATTTCGTATATTCACATGAACATTATGACACGATAAAGTAGATGGTCGTAAGAAACCCTATTTGCAAGCTTTATTTGTAGAGTTAAAATAATAATGTTATACATAGAAATTTACGCAATTCACATGAATCGCTTTGGATTTACAAGATTAGGAAAGTAACAAAGTAGCCTCTAGAATAAACAATTAAATACTGTATTTTCAATAATATCATTTTTAACACAAAGTTTATTTTTGACAGGTAGGCTAACTGTTAAACTTGAATGGTTTTTCTTCATGTGTCACCTAAAGTAGGAATACACGAATAAATTATTTTTTATTATTTATATTTGTCTTTGACTGGCCTTATTTGTATTAATATATAAGCTGCCTTTACAAAACCCATGCACGCCAAAGGATAAATGTAATTAATCTCAGATTAAGCTACATTTAAAAAAAGGTTTGCAGTACAACATCATGCCTTTTTGTTGATGCCCTAAACCTCAAGAATCGATTGTCTTTTTTTTTCTCCCCAACACACCCTTTCGCGGGAACGTGTTTTGTTACAAAGTCGGTCTTCTCAGTTCAGCTCTTTCTATCATTTTTCTAATCTTTTGAAAAGAGACAGTCTGAAACCCCTCACTCCCCCTCTTTCTCCTTCTCTCCTTCTTCCACTTTGCCATTGACATCCAGCGATTGGTCAAGCGTAGTGAGTCGACAGCCAACGACCGAGTCACAAACTTTTGACCCCTGAACTATTTGACCCCGCCAAATCTCGCGCCACTTCTAACGAGACTACGTTCACCTTCTCCCGCTCCTTTGGATTAAACGTAGACAGAGAGCGACAGGAGAACGAGCCAGTCTTGGGCCTCAGTCATAGCTTTATGCTTACTGATTAACGGACAAAAGCATTGCACTATGCTGCCTCACGATGTAGCCTAAGCTTTTATTGGCAAAGTGCTGTCTCCTAGAAACTATTATTAGCACTTTTCATTTCACGAGAAATAAAATTCTACGAAATCTATCGGATCGAATTTAGGATAGTATATTCTATGTTAATCATTTAAATCGCGTATTTCTAGATGTTTCCAATAGCTTTAGTCCTTAGAACAGGGCGACAAACAAAAACCAGCAGCCTCAGACATCATGATCTTGGTCTAAAGCGGGCTCTGCTGGCGACGGAGGAGAGTTACAGCTGAGAAAAATCTAACTCCTGGAGGAGAAAATATATGTGGTTGTATTAGAAGAAAAAAAACGTTCATAGAATGACTTGGAAATAAGAAATGTTAAATGTCTGACCAATTAAATTGAAGTGTGTGTATATATATATATATATATATATATATATATATATATATATATATATATATATATTTACTTATTCGCCATAAATATAGCTTTATATTTAAATTTAATACATTTATCATCATGAATTTAGTAATGATTTACAGTTTAATTCGGATTATTTTCCAAATTAAATGATTGGATTATTAAATATTGAGATTATTAGCTATTACAAATATCAATATTTATACATGTGTTGTTCGTTATGTAATTCAATATTTGTTACATTATTATAGCATAATTATAATTTATTTATATGCCAAATATTTGAACAACATAAACGGGGTCATTTTTAGTGTTATGTCTCGCTTTAAGAATTGTTCACGTAAATGAATACTTTTTTTATTATATTTTATATATTCTCCACACTTGAACAGCCTAAATATTTGCATAATTTGTAGTATCTAATCAGGATTTTTGTTTTATCGAATTTGGATCATTTTTAATTGGCTACGTCTGAAACGGAATAATCCGAAATAATCAATCTGTGGCAGATATGGCGAGCAGGCGACGCTGTTCAAATTCTGCCTGTCCTGTTCACCCTTATTCTTCCTGTGCTATACATTTCCTATGTTTCAAGAGTGTCAAGTAGGCCAGCAAAACATGCTGAAACATAAATGTGGGATTTCTTGTTTGTTGTGTTGGCTTTAAATTGAAGAATCAATATAAATGTTAAAAAAATTAAAAAATAAAACAATGATATAAAACATTCTCAATCAACATGCCCATTTTTTAGGACACACATCGCATAATTTTGCTTTATGGATTCGTTGTATTGTTTCGCGCTTGCGCCTTCGCAGCAGCGCCCGTCTGCTGACCCCCGGATGATCCCGTCCTATGCATTATGGATGAGATATGCTCGGAGATTGCCCCTATCAATATGCAAAACGCATTAGTCTTAAAATTGCTGTTTAAACGTCTGAAATTGCTGCGTCTACATGGTAGAGGCTTCATGGAAATGGATTTTTAGTACCAGATGTTCGATGTACAGAGAATGCTGGAAACTTTATAATGAAATGTCCTGTTAAATAATTTCTCTGAACCTTGTTACATCAATAAAAAAGTACATTAATACCAAATAGTCGTATATGTCTTTGGGCTAAACTTCATAGACCACAATCATAGACTGTAGTCTTTGATCCCCCGAGTTTGTGTCAAAACGTATCACACACCCTGCAAATATTTCTCTGACGCACAAACACACCTAGAATTGACGCCCTGTCGCCTTATAGTGACTCACAGCACAGCATATACTCCAGGGTAATTGCTTTTCCTCATTTTGCATTGTTTTATATTTGCATTGTATGCTATAGGCTAAGTATGGACTTTATGATTGTGGTTGACCTTGATTGTCGTTGTATGGAAGCTTGTCTTTTTAAGGGACTTTCTAAAGGAATGCTCGCTTTTTTTCTTCTTCTTTTTTTTCATGGAGGCCAAAGCCCTCCCCACTCATATCATTAAAAAGGAAGCTGATGAAAAATGAAACGGTAGCTATCGACTCATGCCCGCGACCATAATTTCGCCTTCCTGTTTACGGCCTGAAACTTCCTAACTCTGCTGCTTGGACATACCCACACACACACAAACACACACACATACACACACACACACACACACACACACACACACACACACACACAAACTCTCCTTTACTCTCTCTTGTGCGTGTTCTCTTTCTCCCTCCTTCTCTCTCTTTTTCACACACAGAAATGCCAAATGGAGGGCTATAAAATCTGTAACACTCATTGAAAGTAGGTTGTAAAACACCCTGAAAGCTTAACATTTATTATTTTGGAGGTAATGTTGATGTTAAATGCAGATGAGCAGGAACGAACCGAACAAGTATTTTGATAAGAAAAAATAAGCATAAGTATTCGATTTTCGATTAATTTACAACGCGTTTTCTAATAAAGGTTAAGTTCTGGTAAAACCCCAAAAGCCTGTCCCGAAAATCAATGTCCAACATATTGTATTACAAATACAGACGTTGTTTTATTTATTTAGTACCGTCTGTAATGAAATAATATGCAATTTAGAGGATAGTTCAAATAACCAAACATTACTTGAATTAATATCCATTGAGTAATTAAATCATTAAAGAATATTAAATAATAGTTTTAAAAAAATTGTGTTTCCCACATGGTTTTGCGTTATTCGAGCCTAGTCATGTTACACACTACTAACTAGTCACGGTAAAGTTTGGTGGGATTTACAGGACTTTCAATTAGTAGCAACAAAGTCTTAGTTTCTCTGTTGGTACAGATACAAAATAAATAAAAATAGCGAGAGGTCATTCGCGCTGCCTTGAGTGTAATATAATGATATACAGATTCAAACTGTATACTTGAGTTGAACTCGAACTGACCTGAGGCGACAAAAGTGCTCTGACAGAACAATCAAAAATATTTATTCAGAAAGTAGGCTATAATTTTACTGTAGGACATTCTATATTATCATAGTTATTTGTCTGTGATAAACATATAGTTAGATCATAGTCTAATACATTGCTCCAGTTGCCCATTTAAGAAAGTGCAACAACTTTGTGATCCTTACGCGCTTCCTCCCTGAAAAATACAGGGGCGGAGAAGGAACAAAGCCTGGCTTGTAGAACCTTAGGGAGGCATGTTGTCATATTGTTGTCTGCGTGTGTGTGTGTCTGTGTGTGAGTAAGTGAGTGAAAAAGAGAGCTAGAGAACCTGAGAGATGGCTTTCACCTATTTCACAACAAATATTCACAAAAAAAGAAAAAAGTCAAGACCTTTCTAGAAAGAAAAAGAAAAAAAAAACTAACCTGCTTTTTCACATAAGTTAATTAACTCAAATCACACATTTAAGCACACATACATATACAGATATAGAAATGTACACGATTAATTAAACTGAAGAATAAGTTTTTTCATTGGGAAAAACTTTTTAAAGACGGGTTTTAAATAAATAAATAAGACAACCAAAGCTAATTTACTAATTCTATTAGTAATGTACTTGTTTTGGTGAACCATTGTGATAACGCGTTAGCATATGACACGCATATCTAAGGACCTCTTCTTGCACTTAGAGAAACAAAATGATTGACACTTCTACTTGAAACATACCCCTCCTTCCCTTCCCACTTCTTCCTAGATCAAATCACCGGCCAGTGCAGCCTTAAATTGAACTTACTTTGACTCTGCATGGTCCACTATCCATATTTCCGCCTCCAAATGAGTAGAACCGGAGAGACATTGCACCGACTAGACACTGGCACTGTAGGGCCTACTGATACGCTCTTCCTCTCACAACTGACCCTTTAGAATCCCCTCGAAGCAGTTAAACCGTCACTTGCATTCTAGAATGTGAAATATATAGTACATTGTCAACTCCCCAAAACCATAAAACTAACTTTATGAACCCCACGTGACTTTTGAGAGCCAGTAAGGGGTATCTGTCTGTGGCCTGGGCGACTTTTACGATCTAACTTCAAGATAAAACGCTCATCCGTTTGACATGTAAATGTCATAGCTACTTTTTGTATAGTTTGGGCAAAGGGAAAAGCTAAATTGCAAAAGGCAAGTGGCCATTGGTACACTGCGGGGACTTCTGCTCGGCTCTCAAAACTTAGAGGTAGAGAAGAGTTTGGCACGAATGGTAAGTTGAAAGCTTCAGTGCTTGTTTACTAGGACTCGGAAATACAGGGGTATACGTAGAAGAGCGTTTGTAAATTATATAAACATTCTGGAAACTGTGTGTTGTTTAGAATTAGCTGGACTATAGACGTCTTAAATTCTTTACACGCCAGGTTTTGGTGAATATCTCTCCCAATGTCTGTTTTCGCCTAATAGTGAGGATATTTTAACATTTCCCATGTTGAGTGTGAACTGTCAGTATAGCGCAAGGATCTGCACATGGCGTAGCAAAATGTTTCTCAGCAATTTAAGTGACCGTACTGCAATTTGAGTTTCAGGGTGTGAAACTGATAACTGTCAACCATTGACAAGAATTTTTTGTCTCGATTGTGTGTAAAATGAAAAATTGTCAAGAAATGTATTAGACTTGAATATGAGGAACTTTATTTATTTTTTTACTCCAAGTTAAACTACAAACAAATACAAAAAGCTTTTTGGCAAAATTCTAACAGGCAGTTCGACATGACATTGCTTTTTTTTTTTTCTTTTTTTTTTCTTCACACATTTGCCGTTAATTCTGCCTACTACAAATAGCCAACTGATCACAATAAAAATGTTCAATATGTACATCCTTTTTGGAACATAAACATGATCCAGTAATATACAATTACATATTTGGAATACAACTATACACACGTATGGACGGGTACAAGAATCTAGCGAGGACTATTTACACATTTTCTTGTTTTTCTCAAAAATAATAGAAGAGTTAGAACACATGACAAATTGAATGTGATTATTTAGACAATGATTAAACAGAGGACCATGAAATATACAGAGGCGTCTGCTAAATTTACTGCAGTCACCACTAAACTAGAGCTTCACTTCATACAAGGGCAGATGCGTTTCTGAGCTGTAAACTCAAAAGGTATACACGTGTATAGGTAAATAAGTTATAACATTTAAGAGCTCACATGCTAACTCTCAAGAAAGCATTAACATAGCACTTGACACATAAACAATATTCAGAACAAGAACAACAGGCGGTATATTGATAGCTTCTTTCCCCTTCAGTTTATTTCCTTGCCGAAATTATAGTCACCATAGTATTAAAAGAACTATGAACACTAATTTTCGTTTCATTATAGCAGTACCACAGTAGAATTTTAAAATGCCTAAAACATCCATAACATGCCGAAAGGTGCCGCGATGTACAGTACTCTGTAAGTAATGTTTTGAGACCTATTTTCCATCTCGTTTTCCTCGTGATTTTCTTTTGCAAACCACGTAGTAGGACTTGGGATACAACTATGGCTGGAAAGCGCTACCCGCGGTAGCCAGACTCATGCTCTTCAGTTTATTGTCCTTTTTCCATTTCATCCGCCGGTTTTGGAACCATATCTTAATTTGACGCTCTGAGAGGCATAGAGCGTGGGCTATCTCTATCCTCCTCCTCCGGGTGAGGTATCTATTGAAATGGAACTCTTTTTCCAGCTCTAGCGTCTGATAGCGGGTATATGCAGTTCGGGCCCTTTTGCCGTCTGGTCCAGTCATATCTGAATAATGTGGACAAAACGCAAAGGGGAATAAAGATTAGCGAGGATCGACCTGCACATCATTTCAACAACAGTTTCCAACAACTTTTTGCTATTGATACACATGAGTGACAAGATTTACAACTGAATGCGTACAGGGCAAATGGTACACTGCACAGCGCCTCGCTGTAGGCTCATGACGTTTGTTTTTGTTTCGTTTGGCTTCTTAAAACCTCAGTATTTTATATATGTAATACAGCACCAAACATTCGAAATTACTATACATATAATTTTTTTCTCACCGCTTGTTTAGCCTATCCATCCCACTTTTATCCCGTGTTCTTTCTCTCTGTTTTCTAACCGGTTCTCCAACACTGAACTTAATCACATTCCCACACACCATAAAGCTGAACTTTTCACAGAATCGCCAACTTGTAAACGTTCCTGCCCTCTCTTCCACCCCGCTCCCATTCTCTCTTCTACAGTTTGCGAGGCTCCATACTTGATAGATTTATGGCACTTTCACAGAAATCTCAAATAAAGGCTGTTACTGGCGCCACGCTTGAATTAAAATCAGAACTGAACACAATACGCATTCGCAAGCAAACGCGGAGACGTAAACATAATACGTGTGTACCATGGCTAATATGTAGTTTCCTCATCCAGGGGAATATTTGGGGAGCTTGGCCATCGGAAGTCGCCGAGGTAGTGGAGGTTGCCGTGCTCTCTTGCTTCTGTTGTGTCCGCGGTGCAGAGTTGTTCGCTCTGTGCGACGCCTCCTCGGTCTCAGAAGAAGCGCTGGCCTCGTCGATTTCTGTGAAATGTGTGTTGTTGGTGAGATTATTACCCGCAGTGGTGGTGCTTTGGTCGGAAGGGGGCGAAGAGCCTTTGGGTCCAAGGCTTTCGCTGTTGGAACAAGCCAGCGGCTCCGGAGACGCGAGCGAGCAGCTTGACGGCTGCCGGAATCGCGTCTCCGGGGCTGGCGACTGGAAGACCCGGGAGTTGTCCCCAACCGCTCCAAAGTGGCCAGTGCTGGTTGAACGATTGACGCTTAGGTCCATTCCATTGTAGTTGTAGCCGTAAGAGCCTGAATGCATGGTGCCGGAGTCCCTGTACGAGGCGTTCATAGCGCTGCTGCTAGTTCCATAATTTAGTAACTGATAGTCAGGGCCATTTGGGTAGCGCCCTGAGAACGAGTTTACAAAGTAAGAGCTCATTTAGGTTGTTTTAGAGGGCTTGATTTGTAGATCTTGGTCGTTATAACGCTGTGCTTCACGATTTATGATGTATTAATGAATTATAGCAATGCACTGTACTTCGTTTTTGCTATGTATGCGGCCAAATATGGGGGTGGGGGTGCGTTAGAGAATCACGTGCTTTTGTTGACCAGTCGTAAATTCTCACTGATGACTTCAAGAGGTAATTCATGCTCTATGGTTACAAATGATGACGAGACGGGGAGTCGTTAGACTCGAGTCAACGTGTTCCTCCCATTGCAGGGATGTGCTGCATGTAAGCGGACAGCGTCACCTACTGGGGATTCAATTTATTGCAGGCTGGAAAGATATTTTCAGAGCCTAACGCGAATTATTTCTCTTTTAAATGGGAATAAAATGATTTTCTTTTTAGTTTGTTGTGATATTAATATTGTTTAGTGTATTTATTTACCCTTAATGTACATGAACACCGCCCAGAATCTATAGGGAGTAGCCTACTTGATATGCTAATATCAGTATACAGTTAACTGCCACATTATTCCGAATAAATCAAGCAAAAAATAAAAAATAAAATAATTATATTTGAAACATGTTAAGAATATATTAAAATTTGGTTATTGAAATTATAACGATTGTAATAGTGTGAAACCCTACGGCTACTCTAGTAATTTAAAATTTAACCTTATGTCAAGCTACAAAAAGGATAATGAAAATGTTGCACTGATGATGACATTGACTACATTATTTATAATAGCATATATATATTCCAGTTTAAAGAGGGGAAATTAAAACAAATGATCTTTCCGAGTTATTTCATAATTAGTCATAACGCAGATGTATTTTTTAAAACCCAAGAAGCGATGTGACTTTTTACTAGACGTGTTCCAAAGATGAGCTCCTCGCACAGAAGATTCTATGGAGTGAACATAAGGAATGTGAGATCGTGATTTATGTTCCAAGATGATATATGGTTTGTTGACAAACGCCAATTGCTGCTTCATGTATGTGCATGATGTAAATCTGTACTAAACTTCCATGCAATTTTGATTACGTGAAAGCCGGAAAAGGACCATTTAAATACCTCATATAACATTTACACTGACATTTTTAGCTAAATGTGTGTTGCTCGGAAAAATGCAGAATTTAGCAATAAGTAACATATTTACATTATTCTAGCCTGCCAAGAACCATGAAGTCCATTCATTGTGCTTTGTGAACACATGCACAGATGGATGTATGCTCTGCTTTTCGTATGTAAATATAATTTAATGTGACGTTGCTTGGCTGCAGAAAACATCTGCATTATTGTTTCATTACATTTTTTCTTCTAAATCATGTGTCTGATTTTGGGTTAATGTTTTTTCGAAGACGCAGTTAGGAATCTCCACCTGAAAAAATTTGGTGCATTGTCGCTTAGCCCTCCAGGCTGTAGTCTCTCAGGGTGAGTGACCAGCCACGACAGGTCAGCTTTCTCTTTTGGTTATCTATTAAAACCTGCTGAACCTTCTCACCTCTCACTTTGTAGGAAGTATTTTGGAACCAAGTGGGCAACGTTTGGCCTCTTAGTACAAAAAGCGAAACCAAATCCCTAACTCAAACCTTTTTGGGGCTTTGTACCTTGTCTAATGAAATCAGGAGAACGCGTGACCACCATTTGTATTAAAATATCATATGCACATTCAAAAATGAATCATAAATGTACATATTACCCGGCAGGTATTGAAATTTTATAGTTACGCATAAGGGTGAACGTTTATTGCCATGCCTTACAGACTAAAGTGACGGTAAATGCTTAATTCTCGTTATATCACCTATACAATGAAAATGTTTAAACTAGTTTTCTTGACAAAAAGAAACGAAAATAATACAGGGAAATAATAACATACAGGCGCTTTACCGCTGAACAAGATGATTCTTCTTTTCATATGATTGGCCGTCATCATACACATATATACATATATATATATATATATATATATATAAAATAAAAATAAATTCTAAAATATCTAACTGCTTTTCACCCCGACTCACTTTAAAAGTTTAACTTACAAAAAAAAAAAAAACTTAAAAGAAAAACGTTTTCCGTACATTGGGAATTTATTTTATTTTTACACAGCTTAAATATAAACACGAATATGACACAAATTTCAAATAGCTTCGTTCAACATGGACATTTCGGTAATAAGAGCAAATCTAAAGTCAGAGTAAGAGCGCACTAAACCACATGTATTAAACGTCATGTACAAAAAGAAAGAAATCAGAAAAGAAATTACAATTATGAGTTAACAGGAATGCTACAGTTGCTAACATGAAGTAAAATCTTCATTTGTATTATTACAGAGGTGTCTGGTGTTTTTGGGATGGGGGGTATCGTTTAAAATTTCATTCTGTCCTCTTCTCCTCGTCCTCTTCGCCACTCGTTTGTGAACAGTTGATCAATTTGTTCTCTTTTTTCCATTTCATTCGCCGGTTTTGGAACCAAATCTTTATCTGACGTTCTGTCAGGCACAGTGCGTGCGCGATCTCGATGCGGCGTCTTCGGGTCAGATACCTGTTAAAGTGGAACTCTTTCTCCAATTCTAACGTCTGGTAGCGAGTGTACGTCTGACGACCCCTTCGGCCAGCGTTACCGAAGGTCCCTGTCCATGGAATAAAAGAAAAAAGTCAAACATTAACACCGATAGCGTGATTTGTGATAGTATTACAATGATAAACGTGTCCGGAGAAAACCAGACCAGAAACACTTAAGACAGTGTGAAATTTATGCACCTATTCAGTCCACAATATCAAACATTTTTGCTATTTTGTATTTTTACCATATTTTAATATGTTTATTATGGCAATTTTTATTTATATGGTCCTAATATAAACCCATGTGCAGACACACTGATAAGAAAAATGCAGAGGAAATGTGATTCTCCTTATTTTCGTTACAGGTATAAACAAAGGATACTGCTCTATTTATATGCTTCATATCACACTTAATATCTAGACGCACTATTGAGCACTTGTCAAAGTTATGTTTGTGACTGAAACATATACGTGTAGAAACTGCAGATCTTTTTATTTTTAAACATGAAACCTCTGTTAACGCACAGGGTTAGTAATGTGCAGCGAATAAAATCAAAATAAAATAAAAAGTTATAGAAAATGCACAGTATTCAGTTTCTATTGTCCCTTAGAGTTTCTCTCTGTTTCGTGAACTATTGCGTAGTCTAATCATAGGATATATTTCGTGGTTTTATATTACCTTGTACTCGCCATTGTTCGTATCACAAGAAGGAACAAACAGCCACAGATGTGTCAAAACAACAATGGTCTTTTTGTAATAAGACATACGGTAATGCAACGTTGTGTTTAGAATTCGACAAGCTTCTCCAGTGATTTAAATAATATGAGCCTTGCGGTGAACGTATTTCTAAAAGTCCTCCCTCAAAAGCAAGTACAGTACATATGAGAGATTTCACAGAACTTTACAGGAGTGGCTTTGCTTTCAGTATGACATTATGGTGGAGACGAGCGTATTTGCACTGTGCGGGCTTCCGGCATTGTACAGTGAAACTGTAAGTCACGTAGCCTATAGCACGCTCTACCTCCGTCTTTATTAGCGATGGGGAAATGAAGGGAGAAAAAGACAACATGAACTCACCGTTACAAGAGTTCATCCGTTGCATCCAAGGATAAACCGGTGCTGACGGCTTCTGTTCGTCGGCCTCAGGGTAGATGCTTTTCCCCGTCGACCCCGTGCAGTCTTGCTTGCGATGATCCTGACTGAGAACGAACGAGTGTTCCTCTATGCTGGCGAGGGCGCAGGCTGGGTCCTTTTCCCTGTAGAAGCTTGCTGTCGCATAATCGCAGGGTCCGGCGGTGGTTGCCCTGCCGTAGGCACCGTTCGCTTGCTGGTAAAAGGAGGTTGGGTACGCCTTCTCTTGGACACTGGAACCTCCATAAGCAGCACCGGGATAGTGTCGTAAAGGGTCTGTGTATCCGGAGGAATATAACGGTATCTGTCCCAAGAACGACTCCTGTCCTCCGGGCAGAGTCACTGGGAAAGTTGAGTTTACAAAATAGGAACTCATTGGGAGGGTACGGCTCTTTTGCTTGGTTTATGATTTGTTGTGTTTTATAGTCCAAGTGGTTTAGCTATTAGTAGTTTATCGGAGATTGGGTTTTAGTTGGGGGGGTGGGGGGGTGTTCTGGGTGGCTATGTGCCAGTGCGGGACAGAGGGAAACCGTACCATCTGACCAGCCACTGACCAATAGCGAGCGGACGTGCCTGCAAAATAGTACCCTTGAGGGGGGCTGTGATTGCACGCGCCGGGGGACCCCGGAGCAGAGAGCTAGCTTTTTTTTAATCCCTTCACCCTTTCCATACCTTCCAATGAGATTGCACAATACTAATCACATAGGAATTTTATAAAACACTAAATTGAATACATGGACATGTTGTGCCCCCACATACAGTCGGCTTTGGTCCTATCATACAATTGGAGAGCAGAGTGTCAACATACAAGCCCTGGAGTAGCAGATTTCCAAAACACACATTATTCCGTACAACATTTGGTCATTTTTCATCCTTCCTTATTTATATTTCAGATGATTTACAAGGCCTTATCGCACAAGTAGGTCACAATAGATAAAATGACATATTGATGATGGCGGCTTCATCGCTTTTTTCATCACTGTAATTCCATAGTGATTTATAAATGGCAAACGACGTGTTAAAGAAAACCAAAGCCTATATATAAACAGTGCGGAGTAAATGAGCCTGAGCAAAACTACTTAACAAAATCCAATAGGTAACAGATATATTTTTGTATACACAAACCTGTTTATTAGTATTTCTGTAACATTTTGTGATGAACAAATTCATGTTGACACGTAATGATAGTTTTTGATATGTGCTTATGAAATGAGTGTGTTTGTGTGAGTATCTAGAAATGTAAATTTATTTTTTATGAGTATAAAACAGACTGGACTTTTTTGACAGCATTTCAAGATGTTTCCTCCTTTGCTTAAATGAATGGTTTGATAATGCCAGCAAATAATACAACTGTCTTTTAGCTTTTTGTCGATGTTGCGCTGCACTGGCCGAGCGTGTGTGTTTTTCATTAACCAAAAGTACAGTTTTAGTGGCCGGGTATCCTGTCGCTATACGACCAATAAACCATTTGCGGCACAACAAGTGGATATTTTTAAAGGTGGTGCATGGGGGGTTGCGTGCATTTTACTTTCTTTTCGGTTTCCTTTGACTAGGATGCTGCATTTCCTTTCGCATTGCATAGTTTTCTGCGAACGGAAAGCATCTATTGTGTCTCCATTTGTAGAAATGAGCAAGGGGAAGAAGGGCCAGGTCAACGTTTGTTAATTATTAATGAGCATAACTACCATTACACGTTCTATAAATTCTTAACCAAGACATCTCAGTTTGCGATATCACACTATTTACACGTAACTCAAAATACAAGCGTGGATACGTCTTTCTCCAAAAAGATAATGGTTTGTTCGTAACTTCATTCTTCTTCTTCTATTTTTACAGGTAGCTTCTTCCTCGTTGAAGAACCACGGAATCCGGAGAGACAACTGGATTGCAATGGACTTAGAGAGCCAACTTTTCTGAAAACATCTGTGGAAGTCACTTATTTAGTGAGAAGGAGTGAACAATTTTTCACCCGTCTGGATATGGAGTTGTTGTTGTTGTTTTTTTTTATGAATTTGTTGTTGTCAAGTATGCTATAACGTTCTGTAAATTCACCCGAGTGTGGAGCATATGTGAGTATGTCAGATGTGGATTAATGAACATTAATACACGCGTGTCTAATTTTTCTTGTCTGTTTATATCATGCTCAGCCTATGTGGAAAAACATTTATCATTGATTATTATTGTCAATTACCGGTCTTTTTTATGTGTAATTTTGATTTTCAAAATTAACAGGCTACGTGGATTTAAAACTGTAAAAAGGCACGTTCATATATATATATATATAATGCTGGTGTCAGACTTCTGCTGTAATTACTAATTCTTGAAACTGAAGAGTTAAAATGTAATACAGGCTTTACACCAAATGCCGTGTTTCCTTCGTGTACAATATGTGTCTTAACATAAATAATTGAAGATTATTTTAGGCTTCCTTTAAATTTACGGTAAAACTGTGGTTGCCGCGTTTATAATATGTACATTATGTACATTATGTTCGCGCTTTGTGTTTGTGGATCCCTAAATACCGGAAGGTCAGTCAGTAATATCTATTTTGTTTATGCACTGTTTGTACATTTTAGGATACTGTATCTGGTGAATCAAGTTTCGTTTTCAAATGCGCAAGCATTTTACCGTCAAAAAGTCAGGGGAAGGGGATCCGCAAACTTAAAACCGCGTCTCAATGGAAAGAAAAATAAATCAGAGAACTGTATGTTAGGAAAAAAATGGAGATGTCCATGTCTTTGTAAATTAGTAAATCAAACATGTAAAACCTTTAAAATCCGGCATTTATGTATTTTTATGTCTATGTCAGAATTCACTATCATAAACCTAAAGGATTTCCAGAAGCTTTGTCAGCCTCTCACAACAAGGGATTTCTGAGTGTGTGGATGGTTATAAAGCCTACTGCTCTCTGTTTCCGACAGAAACAAAAAAAGATGATCATATATGTTAGGGTTGAATAAAACCTTTTAATTTTACTTTAAGCTTCTTTAAACAGGTCGTTTATATTTGTGTTAACAATAATTTAAAATCCGCCCTGTAATTATCCATGTTTTGAAATATCATAAATCACTGAAGTCACAAATGCAAGGTCTATGCAAATAAAAGGAGAGTGTCTGTACTTTTTACATTATGGAAACGTGTGTCTTCTGACTGGAATTGCTTACAAATTATGAGCTAGTAGTACTTAAGGTGCAAAACGGCAGAGCCGTCATATATACACAAAGACCAAGAGAAAAACCATATCAAACATTCACTCTTTACGACATTAAACAGGAGTCATACAATCTCCAAGTAGTCCCACCTCTCTCACACTTTTTCCCCCCTCTCTCTCTCTCTCTCTCTCTCTCTTTCCGGTTACTATGCACACTACCAGTCCAAATAAACACTTATTGCTTTGAGTATGTACTTCCTCAAAAGAGAACGCCAAAGAAATAAAAAGGTCAGCACGACTTTAAAAACTGGCTAAGGATGTAGGTTTTGGATAGGACGCACACAGGCCTCGGCGCACTTCATCCCCTTTACAATGGAATAACCTAGGAGTAGTCAAATCCTGATATTCTGGATATATTACAAGAAGCAAGAGAGCAGAATAGAAGGAATATAAGCCCTTCGGGCCTCAGGTTTTTTTGTGTGTATGCCACAAATCTTCCCCAAACGCAGACACTTCAAAGAGCAGCAAGAACAGCTAGGAGAATTTACAGCCCCTACATTCTTTTACGTTTCACTGCCACCGGGCTGAAAACCCCTCCCCGTCTTTCCTGTTATCTGCGGCTGCACTGTGTGCTTTACTGCATGCAACATTTAAGAGGTTTTATTAATATTTAAAAGCTAAAGCACAATTATGTTGGTGAGTATTTAATGCTGGTGTGACTTGATAAAAGAGGAATAAAAGATACTACGCGCACACAGTCGCACAAAAACTCACACAGCAATAAAACGTGCTTTAGAAGAACACTAAAACGCATTCTCACACGCCATAAAACGCCACGTCACGCGCTGGCCTGCGCGCGCGCGCGCACACACACACATAATACAGCAAACAAATGCGCACTGTAATAAATCCTCTCTCTCTTACACGCTCACACACACATACCCAGTGCAATAAACACACCCTCTAGTCTTAATAGTCCATGTTGGCAAAATGCAAGAATGAACACTAGATGACGCCAGATAGCAGGGAAATGGCTTATGAGCTGGGATTTGTGTCAGCAGCTCTCAACAACATGAAGCTGCATCTAAGAGAATTAAACTAGAAAAATATCGACCAAGTTAATGCACACAGAAGTTTTTGATAAAAAAAATACTGAATTTTTTTTTCTTAGTAAATTGGATGGATATTTTTTAAGACTATCCATCTAAAAGACAATGACATGATAGTTCTGAAATATATGAGGTATATTCTACACATTAATTATATACAAATTACCTTAACAAAAATCTGTGATATGTATAGACAGAAAAAAAGACAGACAGACATACGGAGAGACATCATCCCTTTCCCACATTATCCTTGCCCCATAGTCTTAAAAAATAAAGGTGCTTCGGGATCTTCACAGCGATGCCATAGAAGAACCAGTTTTGGTTCCATAAAGAAGGTTTTTTAAAGAACCATCCCTTTCTTACCTTTTATAATCTGAAACATTTCTACACAGAACATTTTGTCAAACAGAAAGGTTCTTCAGATGTTAAAGGTTCCTTATGGAACCATTTAGACAAAAAATGTATTTAAAAATGTGCATTTGAATAAATGGACAACTAAATTCCGAGAACGTTATATATTTGCTTAATGGGATGGAGGGATCGGAGAGATAAAATAGCTTTTGTCAGGAAGAGCCGCAAGGAATCACTGCCTTCCTCTCACAGCAGTTGATAGAATAAGCTGGAAGATTTGTGCATCTGATCTGGAAGTGAAAGACCTCCTATGCAAAACACAAGTAGATATTTGGGTATTTGGGGTATATAAACATAACCCTAACGATTCAAGTGAGGCCTTCAAGCATTATATATTTGTTGTTTATTTATTATTAGTTTTTGATTTAGCTCAGTATGCAGTACATTTTATAGCATGTATATAACTTTGAATGTGACACGGAATAATATCTCGAGCTTTACACTAAATAATTGACAAAGAGATATAAAGCTAAAATCCGACTGACAAGACCGCAGCTTCTTCAAACCTCGCCCTCTCGCCGCAGGCATGACTGCGCTTCTTATCAGAAATACAGTAATGCAACAGAAAACCCGAAATCAGCCCATCTGAATCTCTGTAAATGCACACGATGCATTAGCTCTGCGCCCCAGAGCTGAGCTGAAGAAGACCCAAGGAAAAGTACTCAAACGCTTATGTCTGCTCCACCCAAGATTTAAATGAATAATTGGATTTAGACGAGGTGTTTACTATTAAGTCTCGCATGTACACCTTAGAAGTAGAGTACGTCCATCCAGTGCGCATGATTAGGCTTGGTCGAGCTCTTACCTCAGAGAAACGACGCGGTTGAGAGACAATGACAGGCTTACCTTTGTTGATAATCCGTCACCCAGCACCAGGACAGAGAGGCGCAAACCTCTCGCCGTAGCTCGCGCTCGGTAAGTCCTGTTGCTCTTCTTGGTCCCGCCATTAGAGCGAAGCAGTGAAAATGACAGCGGCACCACAGCTTCCATCCGTTACACCCGCTTTAGTCAACGGGAGTCAGACCCCCGTATGAAAAATAAGACGAGACCCTACTGCGTGTCCAGATCTCGATAAGACTCCATCGCAGTGGTTATCCCAATCACAGGCAGCCACATTAGCATAGCAGAGCGGAGAGGAGGCTATTCTCTCCATGTTCATTCTGAGAACATCAGCCTGAACAATGCTCTCAGACTGTGTGCATTTTCGGTGTTGGTCAAATATATTATAAAATAGAGCAAGAACCTATAAGGAGCACAGTGAAGCTACATTAAGTGCTGCGGCCAAAAGAATGCTGCAATATAACCACTTGGGAAATCATAAAAAGTTCATCTTCACGGTTACTCGTCCACATGACCATTCTCGGCCAATCCCAGGACCCAGGCACTCATAAAGTTCTATCACAAAGTTGTAAATTTTCATAAAACAACAAGGAATTATTGCATTTCTTCATGACTGTTTTAACAGCAGTAGCTCTGCCGTCGCCATCTTTTCCACTATACAGTCACTAGGAAAAATTCGTATTTTCGTGCTTTTTCCCATGCACTGGAAACAACTTAGGCTAGCTTAAAAGCGTTTTAGTCAAACATGTAAGATAATAGGCTTGAACATGTGATATTGTTCACAATATAACATCCCGTCAACGAAGTAACAAAGTTCCGTTCGAATTATATTTTATTTTATTTTATTTTTTCATAATTTAAGACAATTTAGCACGGACCAGCTTTAATAAAAAATGAAGCAACCCAAAGCAATGTCGCGAATCAAGGGAGATCAGGGATACAGTGGTTGTATGTTTACGGTGCTATAAACAGATTAGTGACTAGGTCACTTTTTCTTTTTTTCTTTTTTAACAATTTTCTTCCTCAAGAGACCATGATAGCTCTTCCTTTTTCAAATGTTCGAGCTGAGGATTAGCTACGTTAAAATCAGACCCATAATATTGTACATGAACATGAAAAACAATAATTAGACGATTAATATTGAATAATACTGAAAAAAATAGATTTCAACAGAAAAATAAATAAAACGAGTGAAAATGTTGTTATCATTAAAAAACACACACATTTCAGAACGAAAGATGCAGGACGAAAATATTTGTCACGTTATGGCAGTACTGCAATGCTCACCCTAACATTTCAAGCGAGATATACACTGTACTTAACTATAGCTTAGATGCACGAAAAATTCGCAATGCGACAAAATGGACGTTATTGAAAAACACAATAAAGCGAAAAGCACTAAAGGGTTTGGAAATTGGATTTAAATTTAATAAACACATTCATTAAAAATACGAGTCGCTTATAATATTAGGCCTACAGCTTTGTCTAAATCGGAAAAGGTATTGTCAGCAAAAGCTTGACTGCTTCTACAAGATCTGAAACAAGAAAAGACGGACCGTTTTCCCATTCTGCAAATTTTTGTCCCTTTTATGGCGTTTCCGGCTATTTTTATTGATGCAGTAAACACATTAGTTTACAACCCCATAATATAAACGCCTTCTTTGGGTCTCACACGATACAGAACCTGTCACTTCCATACACTCGGCTTGACCTAAGGGTGAAAAACAAGTCACAATAAATGAAAACTGTTCTATTAATGTTGACGAAAAAATACAGTCTCTATAGGATAAAACTAATAATGCTTTGTGAAATAACTTCCATTCCACTGATCCCTACTATATCTACAACATTAAATAACTGTTCATATATAGCCTATGCTTACATCAAAATGTGTAATTATTATTATTATTATTATTATCATCATTACAAATCATTTGTAATTCCCAAATAATGTAAAAGTACTTTATTATTATAAGTAAAATTTAAGAAATATACCCATGTAACTGTAAATGCAAATAAAGCAATTATTTTCGAGGATGTATTAACCGGAGAGTAGCCTAACTAATAAAGAATAACCGTAAAAGACGTCAAGTCGAGGTTGCTTTATTACTTTTTTCTATTTAATATTATTATTATTATTAGTAGTAGTAGTAATAGTAATAGTATATAAAACATTAAAACGGGAGTTTTTTTCGAGTGCCATTTTATAGCAATCGTTTAAAAAAGGCATGGGTCTATATAGAAATATAAAAATACATGCTCGTATCACATTCAGGGATCTTTGGTTCAACATTTTTGTCATTTCAATTCGATAAGAAACGAAAAGCAAAGGAAAAAAAGGGAAAGAATGCAAATATTTAAACATCTTGTAGTCAGCTGTACAGTTTATTTTAACACTTGTGCAAAATATAACAGATATTATAACAAAAATTGCTTAAGCAGACAAAAATGTACACATAGATACAGAATAGGGTTATATCAAAATAAAAAAATAATAAAAAAGGTTGCTCCCTTCCGTGTTTTGACCCCACATTGACTAATCCGAACGTGGTCACAAATATTTGAAATAGTCCATATATTCCGGTTATATATATTATATAGGCCTATATATAATGTAGGCTGCTTATGGATAATTAAACGTATACAACTAGGCTATATTAAAATGCGTTTTAATTACGTTTAATTACTATATTTACTATAAAATAGGCCTAGCCTAACACATAAACACCTCTTACACAAATAGACGACAGTGACACTTTACCTACATTATTGTAGGTAGCATGACTTTTTTTTCCAACTCAGGGTATCCTGAAATAAAAGAGGATTGAATCGATAGTCTATTTTATGTCTTCCACTTGTGTGGCTACTCATCATCTTCCTCTTCCTCGTCGCCCCCGATTTGGTCAGCAGCAGGAGAGCAGCAGTCCATTGATTTGTTCTCTTTCTTCCATTTCATCCTTCTGTTTTGAAACCAGATTTTTATCTGGCGTTCGGTCAAACACAGGGCGTGTGCAATCTCAATACGCCGCCGTCGTGAAAGGTAACGGTTGAAGTGAAACTCTTTCTCCAACTCTAATGTTTGATAGCGGGAATATGTCTGACGGCCTCTTTTCCGGTCCACACCTGTGGAAACGCGAAATGAGAATCAGAAAGTATAACAAATATGAATAGGCTTATATGTAGCTATATACCAACAACATTAGTGAATAATAATATGAAGTGTTCGAATCTTTTTCGGTAGTTAAAAACAACAACAGTTATTGCCTTGGTGAATCCGCATTGGTGTGAATGAAAACAAAATATTTAGAATTCAATTAAAATAATTTAAATAGGATAGGCTACAGTGATCGAAAAATAATTCAGATTTAAGCTAAAAAACTTGGGGGGGGGGGGGGGGGGTCATAAACAGGCATTGTGCTGTTTGTAGGTGTATAAGTATCGCACATATTTTCAGATATCGAGATTTCTGAGTGTAAATATTTAAATACGACTTGTTAGCTTTTTCCAGAGTGCATAGCATCACATAAGCATCACATAACAAGCAGTTATTAAATCCTTAATTTAAAAAAAAGAGGTAATTAAACCCAAACGTTTTAAAGACTTCTAAATTATATTTTTTTAAGAATTGTATTCCTTACATTTAGGTCACAAACTGTAGTAAAAACATAAAGCAAAACGAAACACGTGTTATTTAAGCATGCGTTTGACCACTATTTAGGCGTTAAGTTTTAATATTGACACACAACAAGAGCCAATCAACATTTTGAAGGGTAAAATATATCTTAAAAATAAAAGTGGAATGTAAAGATTCAAAAGCAAAATGAAAGTGCACAAATACCCTTCTGAATGTAAATTCCCTGGCTTGGCTTGCACACTCCCGTGACTCTAATGGAGCCCTGGCGTTCAGACTTCCTTCTAAACATGACCAAAGTCAACAACATGGTCTAGTTCCTTTACACATTAGCGCTGAAGTGTTCGTCTATCCATCTAGATAAAGAAGCCATCTATGTAAAGTATCCATCTTTTAGCTGCACGATTAAAGAAATGAAATCTAACTAGACTTTCACAACCTTGTCCATGCACGGTCAGTGACTTTCTGCTGTCCCTGCGTTTCCGTTTCCAGCAGACTGTCGACAAATGGGGACTGCTTTGAGTTCGTGTGCTTTCTGAACTTTTTTATTGCACTCTTCAGTCGTTTGTATCTTACTTCCGTCTTGTCGGCAATGTGTCACTTCTTGTTGATACTAGTCTAGCACAAACTGTCCAAAAGCATCAAGAATTTGAGGGGAAAGCAAAAGAATGAGAGAAATCGAGAGAATGAAATACAAGTTAAGTACTGACGGTTTCGTTCTTTAAGAGGTATAAAATAAGTGCATAAGTTATGTCCTCGCAGAACGAAACGCTTTTTCACGAGTTAAAACAAGGAAGAGCATTGTACTCGATCACTGTGCAGGGTCTCTTCACAGGCTCCCGAATGATAGACATGGAAATAGAATTTTCATCTGCTGTGTGAATGTGTCTGTGTGTGAATAAAAGAGAAATCAAGCGAGGGACAGAGCCCTTCTATGTGAAACATTAAACCAAAGCACGAAATGGACTGAAAAGGCAACCAGCCTCATAGTAACAAAGACGCAAAACTTAGTGGTTGGAGGTGCAAGGCCTAGCTTATGTGTCTATGTTAAAAAAAATTGTATAGGAGCAAAAGGATTAACCTGCTTCTTGTAAAAAGCCTATATGTGTTTATATACGTGTGAATATTGGTTTTAAGGCCCGACGTCCTTCTATGCATCGGACATGACAGGATATCAGTGGACTACTATGATCTTTAAAAACAAACAAAATATAGGTTCCCTATTTGAAAGAGGCTTAATGTTTACAATCGAAATTCGGTCGATTGGCTGCGGAAATTATTAAAACTAAAATTATTTAAAATGCCGTATCTCTCTGCACAACGACAGTAAGATAGACGTAATATAACCCATGCATTATTTTTAAATTACACTGGCATTTTACACAACACTACGACACAGAACATAAACGTAGGTAGTTGCACCAAATGCGCCCAAGGACTATCTGCCAGTAAATGTCATCAACTTTTCTAATGAGGTATCTGTTTCAAAAGTATGTTGTTGTATTTTTACACTGGGAGCTAACAAGAGAAGAAGCACCCAGGGTTGACAGCTGACTGATAGGATCGTCGTTGCTCGTGGGGAGTGTCCTGAAGGGCCGCAGAAAATCATTAAAAGAGAACTTGTCGACCTCCTTTTCAAGTGGCCTGCGTCAGCCGGGACGCGTGGAGGCTATGTGAGAAGAAAGCGATTACTACGAAAAGTTGGCGATTTGTAAAAAAAAAACCCATTGTCGAGCCTATAATTAGTCGCGGAACTGGACTTATCATGAGTCGTTTGTTTTGTGAAATTTCCAACACATGCGCGCGTGCACGCATGTAGGCACATATATGTAGCCTACAACTTACGTCCTACAAATATAAACACACACACTCACGCAGACACTTACATTTCTGACAGCAGTTTAAAACAAAGGTCCACCCAGCTCTAACATACCATAGAAAAACAAGGCCACGCCCTCCATATCGATAATATGAGGATTTTTAACACCGTGACTGCCAACATATTAACTAAAATATATATTCATGTGTACACGCCGCAACATATGTAACCATGACACACAATCTCAGCAGAATATTGGATATTTGATATAGCTAAACATAATTAAATCAACCCACTCATATACCGTCCCCTCCCTTTTCCTCAAAACACGAAATACTATACGTGTGTTTTGAATTATGGCGACTAATTAGTCATAAAAATTATCTGAGGAAAAAGACACTTTTTCAAATGACTGGGTCGCTCTCCTTAACCTGTCTCCCCCCATCCCTCCCCCTCGGACATACATAGACGCACACCCCGGTCCTTAAGAAACATTCGGTATTCACAGACCTGTGCTCCTCATCCACGGATAGATTCGGAGGTTGTTTTCGTTGTTTTGATGGTAGCCCCTCTGCTCTTCTTTACCACTGCTTTGCGCTTTACAGAGATGACCAGCGCTCACCATGGGTAGATTCGGATGGTCAAACAGAGAGCTGGGCATGTTCAACGAAACAGCTCCCAGCTCATACGCAGTGGGGTACATGCCTTGAGTCTGGCTGGAAAGACTAGCACCGTTAGTGTACATGCTCGTCAGGGAGACAGAAGTTGTAGAGGAGACCGGTGCACCGGTAGAAGCCGAGCCGTAGCCGCTGGCCCGCTGCGAGCTGCACGAAAAGGCGCAAGAAGTTTGCTCGGGAAACACGCCTGTGGAGAAGGCTGAACTCGCCACTTGGTATTTGGAAAACAACGCGTTCGCATAATACAATGAACTCATAATTTGAGAAGTGATTTATTTGCCAAGAAGTTTTAGTGTCGGTTTTACGAGCTCCAATGATATATTATAGAATTACAGTCTAGATTTACACCAAAAATCACCCCTTTTTTCCTCTGGGGCCACGTGACGGGCAGCACGTGATGAAATATCCTCCAATGGGTGTGCGTCTTCCGAGAGCCCCGTCTAATGTGGAGAAGGGCTTCGCAGCTGACCATCCACATAAATTTGTTAAATTATTCACTTACACCCAACAGTACCTATAGTCAACACAAACGCTCAAGGAGAACACACAAATCAATAGGCTATTGAGAAGGTTTCTGTAATTACCTAAATCCGTGCCAAGAAATAAATAATTGTGCGCTGTACAAATTTATAAATGAATTCAGGTTGTCCAGATTTAGGAACGTACCTCCTGTTTGGGAGGCCACCACACAAATAACAAGAAACCTATTTATTTCTGTATTGATTTTCAACACTATTTCCTCTTGTCACCGGTCCTGCGCATACCCCAATCTCATCACTGCATTTCTGCAAGGTCTGTACAGTGAAAACTTTACTAGTTTCTGCTTCAAAGCATCCCTATGGCCTGAACAATCTCCACTAACTAGCCTTTTCCATGGCGACGGAATGGTTCGGTGCACCCCAAACAGTTTCCCTGTACAAAGTAAGCAAACATGTTCACGCGAGAGCTCTGAATCTTGTAGTGGAATTACTCTCTGAATGTTTGAGAAGCCCACATAGCCTACTCTTACGACAGTAATTCACCTGATAAGATGTGCTCCCATAATTCAAATATCCACATTTAACAAAGACCAGCAAGAAAAAATTTAGTTTTAAGAGATTTCCCATATAGATTCACGATAATTGCCTACACAGTCTGTTTCTGTTTAGTGGGCATTATATCGTGTTGTGTTACAATATTGGTCTGACAAAGTAGTTATGAGGGTTTTCAGTTGTGGTTTCACTCTTTTAGTTCACATACCTTAGTATAAATCAAAACCCAGACCACACTACATGACTTTACTGTGAGATTTACAAATTTGTGGATATGTTATGTTTTATTGTTCCATAAATTGGTTCTAATCCATTCTATTCCTTGTTTGTGTTTATATAGATTATCTGAGATTAAGGCCTATGTTTTAACACAACATCTTGTCTGGTAACCTAAAAGTTGTCCGGTAGGCTAACCTCACTTGTCTGTAGCCCTAGTAATCCTGAAGATCTTGATTAGCTTGTTCAGGTGTGTTTGATTAGGACAGACGTTGCCTATAGAGGATACATGGTGCCGGGGATTTTCGCTTGTAAACTTTATTGTGTCCACTTTCTGACGGATTTCTCCAGTTTTAGACACTAGAATATATAGTTAAGTATGGCAACAAAACATATAGTTATCTGATAAACTTCTTCAGTAAAGGTGAACGACAACGATTTGAATCGTAGTAATTGCTTTTTTATTGTTTATTCATTTTTATAATCCACTGTGCGCATGCTTACCCCATGAAAGGAAGACAACAAAAATTACCATCGATTTAAGAAGAACCAAAGACGTGTAAAAAGAGATCCTACGGCATAAATAGGCAGTTTTAATGTTGTTGGAAGTCGTTAATTTCTACGTCATCATCATAACATATAAGTGAGAACAGTTAAAAGTGCACCATTGAACTTAAAAACTATACAGCTGCCAAGGCAATTGTTAATGACAATATCCTAACAATAGAAACTTAAGTTTCACGATAATTATTTCACAAAGAAAGGAGACTAGCTTTAACACGATCATACTCTCTGAAGAACAGTTAAAAAGTAGAAATGCCTCTTGTCCTTCGTCTTCCTGAAGTTCTGTGGTCACCACATTAAGTTTATAGTCATTTAGTCCAGGTCATTTTTATGTTTCTTCCTTGAGTGAAAGATGTAACCACTCAACTTGATTAAAATGTCTCTGTGAGACAGACCTTCCATGCAAACACTGTTATTCTCTTCATCATTGTATGTTTTATTTTCCCTATTTATTCTTTGTCGTCTTGATTGACTGACACACGTACACACACACTCTCTCTCACACACACACACACACACACACACACACGCGCGCGTCGCATCCGCTCTAGATTTGTTTTGCCTTGTCGCAGTCTTCGCCGGCTGACTGTGTCCCGGAAGCCTGTTCTTTCTCTCGTTTCTCATTTTCGATCTGCTCTTGTTCAGACTTGCTGCTTGGAAACTTGTCCTTGTTGTTTTCCTTTTTCCATTTCATGCGACGGTTTTGAAACCAGATTTTGACCTGTCGTTCTGTCAGTCCCAAAGCGTGTGATACTTCAATCCGTCGCTTGCGTGTTAGGTAGGGATTGAAGAGAAACTCTTTCTCGAGCTCCAGTGTCTGATAGCGGCTGTAGGTCTGGCGGCCTCGCCTCCGTCCGGCAGCTACTGGCATAAACAAGTTTGCAAATGTTAGACAGAGCTCACAATACGCGCCAAATCGTAATTTTACAATCAAGTTTGAACATATTTGTGAACCCACATTACACAAAGGCAATTTCCATGCGAAATGAACATCTACAGTACACAATCCTGATACATTATAGTTTATGGGTAGGCTTTTACTGTAGCCTACATGAAGACTCCCCACAGTCAAACGCAGTAATTAATGTAAAAGCTAATATACAAATATATGTACCACAACACTAATAGACAATAATGAGCACTAACCCCACAGTAAATCGTCAAAAAGCAGTCTATACCAGGCCTATTTCACATTTTCAAAGGATTAGGCATAGCCATAATTGGCATAACCATTGTAAAACGACCACTGTGTACTGAAATAAACTCAGGGCTCACTGTAAGTCGTTAAAGGCTGCAGTAAAACGTTGACCTGGGTGAGAGAAGTGAGAGATCAGCTGTGGGGCAAAGTCTCACACATGGAAACAGCGAGAAGAGAAGGGGCTTTTCTCTCGCCCTCTTCTTCCTCTCTCCCACTCTCCCGGGTTTCTATGGCAGGGTCATTAAACTGTAAAGTGATTCACAAGTTTTGAACACCATAAAACAATAAAAACGGCTATTGTCTCCCCTCCTCTCGAGCACACAGGAAATGCTATTCTAAACCTAAATAGTACTGAGATTTTTTTCCGTGTGGCTAACCCTGGTTTATGTCACTTATACAAAAATACACAACGCGAGTTGGCCGGCTATTCTGTCTACTGAGGCTCACCTTGAGGTCGCATCCAGGGGAACAGCTGTGTGGGCGACGGACTCTGCTCTGTGTTGTCCGTCTCGTCGCCGATGCCCCCCGTGGCGAGCTTGCAGTCGCTATACTGAACCAAGTCGGCGTCTTGAGCCCCGAAAAGCGTTTGCCTCTGGAGAGCATCATAACCGTAGAAGTTACCCGGCTCGCCGTGACAAGTTACGGCGCAGGGACTCTGCTGGTAAGGAGCTGCGGAGAGCGTGGATGCGCCGTGGTGATAGAACTCCTGAATCTGAGGGGCATGCTGGAAAGTGGCTCCGGTGCCTGGACCGTACACGACGGTGGGTCTCGTCCCTAGGTCCTGAGCAAATCCGCACTCGTAATAGTTTGGCCGCAGAGTGTCTCCACTTTTGTACTTAGTGAAGAGAGAGTTGACGAAATATGAGCTCATCTTTTGATGTTGTTGTTGGTGCTGATTTTGTTGAAGAGTTTGCGTTTGAATGTCTTTATCTGCAGCGCAGAATCTTCAGAGAGTTGTCAGTTTCACAGTTACTGAGGTAACAAACTATGCAGCAGTCAAGCCTTGATTTCCAATAACTGAACGGTTTGGGTTTGTATACCTTTGTTCAATCAACTTGTCTAAAGCTTCCATATAGGCATGTTCCCATGCACTGTAGAATTCCAGCATCACAGTTCCGGTGAAGGGTGCCAGTTCCCAACCAGTTTTCTATGATTTACTCGGCGGCAAATGAGCAGTTTCATATTTTGCTGTGTGCTTTCACGATGATTTGCATCTTCTATCGGATCTTCATTCCATTGGTTTTTCGCATCCCTACACGGACACCGCTCTGCGCGATTCTGATAAGAAGGGAGTGAGAGAATGAAAACGAGAGAAAAGGAGAAAGCGAGTTAGAGAGAGGGAGCTGAGAGGGAGAGAGCGCGAGGGAGCAGGAGAGAGAAGGGGGGCCAAGGGAGAGAGAGGAGGGGGAAATATGCACATTAATATGTTCAAGCGGGTAAGTTAATGAGAAATCTGCCGCTTTGCATCCGATCAAGTGCATAGCCTCTGTTCCTCCCCCCACTCAACTTCTCCACTCCAAACCCCTTTGAAAGATTTATTTTTCATCACAGACAATCTGAAGTGATGCATATTTAGTCGTTAATTTCCGAATCTCTAATAAGGTCTAGCCTCCTTTTTTTCAAATGTCAGGGTCAAGACGGCCAATCTTAAAAAGTACACGATTTAATTTGCATCAGTTTAAATGTTGTACATTCTATAAACCTTATAAGCACGCCTAAACTTACAAAATCATCCTCATACATGGCGCGCGCATCGAAAATTAGCGAGGTGGTCATATTTAATATTCTGATAATTGTATTTATATAAATATAGTTACAAAGATGTGAGGATGTTGAAATTGACCTGCACGTCAGGTGTAATGGCAAATGTGGTTTAAATGGTTTAACAAAATAAAGATGCAATAAACGCCCCTACTGTTTGTTGTTGACGTAGTGCATCAAAAACTGTTAGGTTTTTATTAGTTTCCAGGTAAATGCTTCACCCCGGATTTTATCCATGCAGAAATACTAAGTCCTTTAATTGTCATTTTCATTTTTGTTTTCCATACAGTCTGCCATTGTGTTTAGTACGAGTAAATCGGTTATAACATTAGCTACCTTGAGAATCCGAGGGGTGAAAAGTACCGTGCAAGATATATATATTCTAATTATAAAAATGCAAATATCACTGAAATTAGTTAAAATTAATGAATAAACAAACTATATGTTTTACGTGCTTGTAGCAGTTTAAAATGTTTTTGGATTCCTTATGGAATTCTAATTATGAAATTATCATAGAATTGTTTAGCTAACTTTTCACATTTTCTAAATATCTAAGATGTTGCCCTTTTTATTTTAAAATACGCTTAGCTTATACACTGAATAAATCTGCTCATCTAACGCACAAAAAAAAAAATATTCTTCATTATGACACATATGATCTAATGCCGTTGCTTGTCATTTTACAACTCATTTGAGTCTACAATAAATTACTGCCGAGGATTTGAAAGCAATGTCTTTCCCAAATTCATCACCCCATTGTGACGAATCCTCTTGAAGCTTTATGTTGACTACATGAGGAGGAATATTTACATTTCAACACGTGGGGTATGAAAAATATTAATGTTTCTATATTACGTGTTAATCTTAAGCGGTATTCTTGCTCTGCTCGTATTAGACGTTTTTCTCTTAACAAGCACAAGGAGTTCACAATGTTTATGCCTTTTTCTTGCGTTTGACCAGTTAAGCTTATGATTCGGATTTAGTAAATCCTAGAATATCGTAGAAGTAAAATATAATGCATCTAAGCATGACAGACATTCTGCAGTAGATATTTTCTGTGAATTGACTTTACATTACATGAATATGTGATTATATAGTTAGTGAATTTAGTAATAAAAAGTATGGTGTCAGAGAGCGTCATATTGTTGTATGTTTTTGTTTGTTTGTTTGTGTGTTTTTTTTGCTTTTTCTACAATTTCCCTGCAATAGCAGTGATCAAGTGATGTGGTTTTGTTGTTGTTGTTGTTGTTTGTTTTGTTGCTGTCAATAAAACATTTGCTAACCCAAGTTTTGTGTGGTGACTTTATATCTTATTTAGTCATATAATCATTCTATTACCATTTAAAACAATAATTGAATCATCAAAAATGTGTGGGTCTCATATACAATAGAGCAGATAATAAAGTACACTGAATTAATTTATTTTAACATTGCTCTAATAACTTAAAAACCGAACTGAAAACGTTTAATAATGTTTTCTTACGATTAAAATTTAAAACAGAATTAGAAAAATACATTATTAATTATTATATCCTAAGTCTGAGTAGGCCTACCTTAACATTTAAAGACACATTCAAAAGAAGATGTTTCTCAGGATCTTTATCACATAGAATAAGAATCTTCTGTAGTTAATGAGCTACGACTTTTTCAAACGCTCCACTGTAACAGAGGAAAACTGTATGAACCTTACTTTAGTCAAGTGTAACACTGCACATGTCGCAAATGTTTTGGCCCCAGTGTTTCCGGTTTGGGGGTGGAAGGTGGTCAGCCAGTCATTTTTTGATGGAACAACATTGCCATCAAGCGGCGATAGTGTGTTACTCCATGAGCAAATTCAGACATAATGAGACGGAAGTTCAAAAGCTAATGGTTCTATAAACAACGGACATCAAAACAGAATGAGCGAATTAACAGCTCAGTAAGTGCAAATTCAATGATGTTGAGAAGCCTACTTCTTTTCATTCTCTATAACAAGAAATCCATTTAAAACCGACTCTTGTAGGATCTAGTCTTGTGTGTTTTTAATCATATCTAGAAAAGTAATCTGCGTAGGGTTGGAACACTAACGCTAAGGTTAACCATTAAAAACAATGAAAGAAAGTTTTTTATTCTGTCTTACTAGTATTTTGTTCATATGTTTAACAGTATTAAGCTTAACATTTAGAATGAGGCTAAAATATAATTATATCTGTCCATGATATGTAATTTTTATTTGGGTTCCATTCTTCTTATTTTATTGCACAACTATAGGATATTTTTACCTCTAGTACCATTACCAAACCTACTGCTGCTGTTACTACTACTATTAATAACAACAGCAGCAACAACAACAACAACATACTAATACTTATAGCTGATGCTAGCGGACTTACACGAATTATTTTTATTTACTGTTAGAAAAATTATATATATATATATATATATATATATATATATATATATATATTCAGGCCTCAAAATAACATCTCCATTCACAAATAGCTACAGCCCTTTTTTATTTGGGTTTTATTTTGGTTCTTGTGCATAATTGTATCACCAGCATCACTAAAATAATACAATCATAATCATTATTTTGTTGACTTTCCTTTGGTTAGTTGTCCGTACTGACAGGCTTTAAGCTTATGGCCACACAATATATATATATATATGAGAGAGAGATATTAACATTTATATTTATTCAAAAGCTTTATTACATTATTATTCACTTCATATTAATCACTGATGATGTAGGTAGTTATATTACTCTATACAACACCAAACTACACACCACGACATAACCATAACTCTTAATGTATTTTTGCAATTCATATAGGCCTAGACTATCCATTAAAGCAGCTATAAACACAATAAACTGAACTATAATTAATACACTATAATGAACATTTTAGGTAATCTATAGTTGCGAAATTTACTGTAATGTGTGGTTTTGATTTTGAGAGAATTAAATACTTTTTTCTTTAGCAACCGGCCTTTGTATCACCATGGCACAATCGGATGTGTATCCACAAAATGTCGAAGTGGAGCCCGCTCCAAAAGGCTGTAAACATATTAGCGTTGGTCATCGCAGACGTCTCGCCAGAAATCCTTTTTGTGGCAGTTTATGGCCCGCTATAAGAGCTGTAGTGCGTTCGGAAATGGAACAAAGGGTGGGCGTCGATTGAATTGGACCCAGGGCCCTCGTGTGGAAGTCCCGATCTCACCCATCCCGACCCCCTACTCTGTAAGGAATCTGGACGACTAAAAAACAAACGCTGTACACAATAAACGACAAATGTGAGAAAGGGGAAGAAAAAAACAGGCTCCCCAAACAGAGACACAGTGTTTACGCAAATTATTTTGCCTTACAGTTATTAGAATCCTGAAACGTTTTTCACATTTTCTTCCATTTTTTTTTATCGCGGAGTGTTTGCTTTACAGCCATTTAGTTCTTAACCTTCACAAATTTATACCCTATAAAGTTTTATTACAGTCATATTATTTTATTGCGGCACACCACATTGAATTTCTTTCTCTTTTTTTATGACAGTCGACTTCCCATTTCCTTCGAACATCGAGCGTACATCCTTTCTGCAGTTTGTTTCCTTTCAAAACACCAAAATAAAGTGCGTTAATGGTGTGGCAGGACTCAAAATATCTTCTCAGCCCTAGAATCACCAAGGCAGACTCATGCTGAATTAATATGTGACAAAAGCTGAGTTCGCACACACATCTGCGAGCCAGGACAACTGGAAATGTCTTCAAAAATATTTAATTGTTACAATCTGTTGAATGCAGAACTTTTTTAAGCTGTCTTCTTTCTATTTGCATTTGCGTCAATTGCAAAATGGGTAGGACATTGGCTGTCTATATTTGTAGTCAAATCATTGTATTCTTAATTTTATTATTATTATTATTTTTTAATATAATTGCTATAAAACTGCATGTGAATGGCTATATTTACCATCGCATTTGACAGTGCACATTTGCTCTGCTAACAGTGGGCCTCGCGTCTTACATTATTGAGTGTCTAACTTCAGAGCCTGAAACATTTACACCTTATCCCTTTTAGTTTGCATAATTTATTATGCATCGCCTCTGCAGGCAAAATATCCTTCTTGACTCTTGATGCATAGCTTGCATCTGGAGGATGCGGTATAGCCAAATATAACACCACAAATATCGTAAGGGAATCAGAAGAGAGCCAAAGCAAAGATGTGTCATGGTTATTCTTCTTTCCACATATGATCTGCACGTTTCTCCATTCCGATGAATGCTCGAGAGCACGATAGCATATTTACAACATATGATTCTCATTATAAAATGCAGTAAGCATTAAAGCAGATTATTAAAGCATGTCCTTCGCTAATGCACAAAAGAACGAGATAAAGTTTGGGCTGGTTTACAATCAAAAAACATAAAGGGCAATTATTGTGCCAAATCGGGGAAAGAAGTGACGTGCTAAATAAATAAATAAATAAATAAATACAGGCTGCATACATAAGCCTACATACATAAAAACCAGCAAGGCTTTAATTTCACCAATTAGTCAATGTGTCCGGCTAGTATCGATAACACAAAGACATACATCATGCACAGCCATATATATTTATATTAATTACATGATGAATTTTTAGATTCCGAGGGACTTTTGTTGCAGTGATACATCCGGCTGTGCACTCATTTAAAGAGAGAGAGAGATGACATTTGAAATCATATTGTATTTGGGTTACTTTCACCAACCTGCCTATTAGCTCTGTCCATAGAAATGACAATACCTGTGTGTGGTCTACATGTAAACTTTAATGAGTCCAGCATCAACAGTGCAATAGCACAGATTAACAACACAACAAAACAATAACACAAAAAGAGACAGAGCAGTCGCGTACAAAATCTATTTAGAGCTTGCGTTGCGAGTTAAAGTCTGGTGTTGTAATTTTTTTTCTTTTAATAAATGTACAGAATTTAATAAATGTGTGTGTGTGTGTGTGTGTGTGTGTGTGTGTGTGTGTGTGTGTGTGTGTGTGTGTGTGTGTGTGTTTGTGTGTGTGCGTGTGTGTGTGTGTGCGTGTGTGTGTGCGTGTGTGTGTGTGTGTGTGTGTGTGTGTGTGTGTGTGTGTGTGTGTGTGTGTGTGTGTGTGTGTGTGTGTGTGTGTGTGTGCGTGTGTGTGTGTGGACGTGCGTCAAAGACATTGGGAAAAGTTTATGGAGTGATTGACATCTGAAGGTAGCCGCGCTCGATTTCCGTAAAGTCAAAAAGTCAAACATAAAAACAAATCTCTAATCCAGCAGAGCAATATGAATGAACGAGCAAATACAACAAAACATCACTGACAACGGACATATGATTCTGGATATATAGCCTACATGGAACCTGTAAACAAAATAAAAGGTTACGTGTATCAGCTCATTCAAGTATGAATTATCTTATGAAATTATTTTTACAACATATAAAACATTCCATTAAAAAGAAAGAAAGCCCCTATTAACGTTTTTACAATAAATTAAAACAACAATCCTTAGACCGCACATAAAACAGCTTCGAATTAATACTAGCTTTTCAATAACGCATACATAAGAAAACTACACAATACGTGGCATGCGCACATTTATGTAAACAACTGCGACCGAATCTGTATTAAAGGCTGTTATACATTTCAGCACGAATTGACTCTATGGTTACTGGCACGCTGCAAATACATACACTCGGAACCTGCACTCTAAATTACAAAATGATTATTTTGGGTTAACTGAAAAAAAATAGTAGGTAAAACAACTAATTTCATTCGTGTTTAACTACTTCAGTTTGATACTTGATTTTGTCCCCAAATGATACAAACATTATTGAACGAAACTATAATAGAAGCTATAAAGAAAATTATTATTTAGAAATTATTATTATTACTATTACTTCTACTACTACTACTACTACTATTAGTACATTTGAATCAACCAAGACAAGGCTTTATTCCGCTATAATAATAATAATAATAATAATAATTTTGTAAAAGTGAGCTCACGTCTTTAGCAAATACGTGAACATATTTTACAGATAAGCAAAACTTCCCTTGTATATTGAATGAGGCGTATGTTTTGTTAAATACATTTTAAATCAGCACGTCTATGACGAAAGGAATGATGAAAAATGCAAAATTATAGAGAACAACTTTATAAAAAGCACAATATTTCAGCTGCTCTTAGCCTGATGTTTATTTCCTGGTGAAGTGTTTCTTTCACACAAGTCATAAAATGCAATAAAAGAAGAGAGAGATGGCAAGACGTTTTCCCCTTCCTCTGCATCATCTCACTTCTTCCTTGTACTCTATATGTTTAACGCTGTCCAGTCCTATATGGAAAATGGTGTGTGGATGCGCGTGTGCGTTTTCTTTTTGACGCAGCAACACATTCTTGCATGAGCTTCCAGATTTAAAATACTTTTAGTAAACGGCTTGAACGCCTCGCACCAGTCTGCGTTATTATTCTTTGGGCTGGTCCTTATTCATTTTCTTCATTTTCATCCTTCTGTTCTGGAACCATATTTTGACTTGTCGCTCTGTCAAGTTCAGCAGGCGAGCTACCTCGTGTCTCCGGTCTCGGGTGAGGTACATATTGAACAGAAATTCCTTCTCTAGCTCCAAGGTCTGATATTTCGTGTATGGACATCGCTTCTTCCGGGATGATCGAGCGTGTAACCAGTTGGCAGATGGGTCGTCTGCAAATGACAGTCAAATACAAGAAGAGTAGATCATAATATTAGTACAGATTCCAACATGAAACACATTTCAAAATGCATTCAAAGTTACAGCCTTAACGAAGACGATGAAAATTATTAAAACAAAGTGCTTTAGGGCGCCATCACTTAGAAATGCATGAAAACCAACGCTATGATTTATGAAAACATGGAAAGCAAAGCCATTTCAAAGTATTAACTTAAGACGCAGTAATACAGTTCTATGCTTTGTACAAGAGGCCACCTAAATTCCTGTGATAACCTGTGATAATTCGTGTCATTCATATTCCCTGTAAAGGAGAATGTGCAAGCACTGGATAATATAAAGTTTTCTTTAAAGAGAAGAAAAATAATAAGAAGAAAGGGGCTTAGGGGAAAGAAAGGTTTAATTTGGAACTCTGCAGGGAGTTTAACCATACTGGAATGCAATGTAAAATGAGGTCACATGTGACATGAGATTATCTCCTTTTTAGGGAGAAATGTGGGATGAATTACGGAGGAAGAGCATCTCTAACGAGGCGTCTTCTCCCTCAGTGGTTTGGTCGGGAATGCAGATGGGAGACTGAAAAATGTCCGTTGTGCTGACTTTTGTTAACATGCACACGGAGAAGCTGAATGTTACAGCGACTCGAAATTCACTGTGATGACAAAACTGATGTCACCTGTGCATGCCTTCTGTACCTGTGTGGGTTAAATGACGTCAATGGAACAATTCTATCATGGTAGTGTTTCATGCTCTCTTAAAGTATTTGCATGGAAAACATTCAACGTTTGGTACATTACTTCACTTTTCAGGGGCCCAGGCAGTTTGATTGAGTATGCTAGTAGGTTAGCAAAAGCCACGTTTTTATAGTTGTTTCCCATCTATGCGTCCAACTCCATCGCTTCTGTCTCAAGACATACACTTCAGTTGTACATCTGCTTTCTAAGATAGGCTATCCCAAATCGCAATTGTATTTTTATAGTGATGGAATGAGATACACGCATCTATAATTATTAATGCGCGTGTCATGTCAAGTACAGGCCTCACGGACACATCTATATACCTTGCGACAAAGACAATGGACTTCTGAGCTTAGGACGCTTATCATTGCATAAGCGCATGTTTGGACTGAATCGTATTTTACTCTGATCATTTTGTTTTAACGCAACACATCCCAAAGAGCTCATGAACGATTAATGGGGATGCTGGCTCCTCTGATAACTTAATAGACTTGAGACCTATAACTTTTTCCTTCTCATGGGCAGCCATGAGCACAAAGCGGGACGTGTTGTTAACTCCCAACAACATCATTGCCTTTGCCACCAGTTTATTCTGGAATGCCGCCCGGGGTAGCACATTGGGGGATTTCTATTGCACACAATTCCATTAGTACGCAGTGCTGCTGACTATTTCACGGATTAAAATCAATGGCCTTTTCAAATTCATAGCGACAAAATCGAAAACGACCGTTGAACAAATCCCTAAGTATTTAGCTGTTTTTTTGAACTTGTTGGAATAGTTTAGCAATAAACAATTTTACGGCTATGAGCTGGAATTATGTGGATTATTCTATGCACCGGCTCAAACCCACTCTTGAGGGAGCTCAAGAACAGGCAAGATCAGGGGAAAACATACAGATTTATCCAGATTTAAAAACATATTCATGTAATATTACAATTATTTTGTGCTTTTCAAACTATACCTTCACCTCTGGGATATAGTCAATAATATTTCCGCATAAATAGAATAAGATAAATAAATTAGAGATACAGATGAAAAGCGAATAAACGTTATAATATTTTTGATAACCAGTTTTGCTACTAAGCATAAGACCAACATTTGCACTATTTAGTATACCTAAGAGACTATTTGGGGAGTTATTGCACAAAAAAGCTGTTTACAGCCGACCTCAAACTGGCTAGTGCACTAAAAAGCACTGACGCGCAAATAAGGGTCTCTAACAGTGACAGAAAGAGAAAGAGTCTAGGCTACTAAAAGTTACTCAAGAATG
This sequence comes from Carassius carassius, assembly GCF_963082965.1. Taxonomy (NCBI): domain Eukaryota; kingdom Metazoa; phylum Chordata; class Actinopteri; order Cypriniformes; family Cyprinidae; genus Carassius; species Carassius carassius. The sequence continues at coordinate 11,121,312 of NC_081763.1, forward strand.
TAATAAACGCAAATAACATAATTTGGGAAAATAAAAGCATGTTTTATAACCGTGTGAATCTACGTTACTTCAACTGGGCAGAGCAAAACGATACAGAGCAAAACAATGCTATGAGCATAGCATGGCTAAATCATACATATTTGGGTATATACACAGACTCGATTAAAAACCTCTACATGCTAGCGAAGACTGGAGAATGTTACATGATCATACTTGGCTGCGTGAGGTATCTGCTGCTCTCCGTTGCTTTGTTCTAGTTTTATGACAGCATTAAACGCTTTACAGAGTGTTCACTTCCTAGGTTTATAACTTACTTTGATCCGGTCCCTCTTTGTCCTCGCTAGCTTCGCATATGTCCTTATTGTCTTCAAACCCAGCGCTGTGAGCAGAATTCATCTCCCGTGCTGTAGAAGACTCCAAGATGTACTCATGCTGCCCGACTAGTTTCGGTGGTTCCCCGAGATGTCCCAGGAGCGGCTCCATCTTGACCTGTCCCTGACCGGGCAGAGGTTCTGCTCTCGGAGCGCAGTCGAGCCATGTGCGGAGGTATCGAGTATCCGTTGAAGGCACTGGCTGCGTCGGTATGTACGGATGGTAGACCGCTGGTAAGCCACTGGACGCGTGGGAACTGAATGGACTCCATGACGAACTGAACACTGGAGGCTTGGGCTGGAAGCTACAAGAGGGGAACTCGGGATGCTCGCCGGGTCCCGGTTGTCTAGCACTGGAGTATTGTACATTGGAGAAGCGGGACGCGTTCGGATCTTCTCCTTCATGACTTATAATAGAATCGACATAGTAGTTGCTTAGAGTTCCAGAAATGGACATTCTCGGACATTATATAACGTACTGTTCATTAAAGGGAAAACATGTACAATATAAATGTGCTTTACTCCCCTCTTCACGGTACTCCTCTCTACTCGCTCGCCAACGAAGTAGAGCCGGGCTGCTGTAGTGTTCGCTCCGAGCGAAGTGATTGGTCAGACTTTTTTCGCGAGCCTGATAAAGCGTCAATGGGGTGTAAATCAATCCGCCAAGAGGCTGTACGGAGCTCTCCTCCTCTTGCTCTCTATATTTCCCATCTAAATAAATTGTCTTGTTTATGCAATATGCAAAATGGGAGTGTGTCCATATACCCCTTCAGATATCTACAAGCAGTCGGGAAAATGTCAACTTAAATTATGAAAGGTTTTGACATTATATTAAGGAGGGGGGGGGGGCATATGCAGGGCAGTGACCCACAATAATAAGTGAGAGAACATTTTCGTCTATTAACTGATGTGGCATTATATCGTGATCTGTACAGTATAAGTGCTGAATGGGAGGTTGACAATGACTATTTAATATAGGCAATTTATGGAGATATTTAACAAGACTTTGAAAAACCAAGTGACGTCTGCATATAAAGTTTACTCAACCGATTTTTTTTCCTAAACTGTTGTTACCCTATACCCCCACGTGTTTAAACCTCTAAACCTCCGAGGAGGCAAACCTCTTCCTTCGTGGAGTAATGGGAGTACATTGAGATAATGAACAGGTTTATTGGAGAATTAACAGTCATTTTCCTTAACGAGGGTATTAAACACCACCGTGCGACAATCCCCTTGTATTTATAGAAGAATCTACATTAACTTTTTTGGTCGTTTAATACTATTATAAAATACTACATCAGGCAGCTTTGATTTTTACAGGCCTGATATACTGCCTGTGGCGAGGACCGTGGACGACTCCACTGAAGTGTTCAATCCAGTCGCTCATTTCACACACACAAATAAACAAGATTCTTTTTTTTCTTCTATTTTATTACTTTATTCAAATACACACCAGTCAATTCTACTCTTTCTGCAACATTTTACAACAGATATTCAGAATTACGCATGCAAAAAGGCAAATGTTTCATAAAGGATTTCACTGTCTGTGGTGAATTATATACCATCAGTGTTATACAATATAACTGGGATTTAAGCGCTTGCTGTGTGTTGGCCGTGCCCAATAAATAGTTGCTGCTTAACATACAAGAATAAATCGAGCCTGTGATGCTATTGTGTCTTAGCAAAATAACGATGGCAAATCATTTTTTTCACACACAAAAAAAGTACAGGTACTGTGGAGTTAACTGTAAAAAGACAGATAATGCAACTATTACCATCTTCATTCATTGTGACTTCAGATAGCCCATATAACACTCGTAACCATACGTAAACAGAGCAAGTTGCATAATAAGATACATTTGTGCAATAGGTTGTGCTACAGAATCTCTAAACCCTCTAAAATGTTAATTACAACAGGAAGAGACTACATGCTTAAATCACAACCTAGCCATTTTAAAAGGCATTTAACAACACCCTGTAAAAATCAACCCGTGGTCGGTGCGTTACTTCACGTTATGAATTAAAATATATCTGCCTCGAGTGCCTTCTGTTGGTACTACACAGAGAAAAGAGAAGATAATCCAAAAAAAAAAATGGTGTATTGAAAGCTATACTTTAATCCTCCACTGTAATCGATTTGGATCATATTTCTACTATGAATAAGAGCATAACGGAACATATTGGCTATGAAGTTAAATGTATGACGTGATAGTCTTAAAAAAAGGAGGCATACCGTCACGCCTTAGCTAAGCATTTCTTTTAGTAGTGAAACCTTTGTTTAGAGAAGCTGGCTAATGTTTGCAGTATGTGACCACAATTTATTATTATTATTATTATTATTATTATTATTATTACATATTCCTGTTTATAAAGAATCAACACCTCTTGTAAGCAAAGAAAATTTAATTCAAACAAGTATTAATCACAATGATGCATCTCAGCACATATCAAATAATTTTGGACTATTTTGAATATCGTTATAAGGTTAGGTTCCGTTATTTTGTCATACAATTACAAATAGACTTACTCAAAAAGCATCAGCAACAAAGATGTTTATGTGCTCTGCTGACAAAACTCTTAAAGGCAAAGTTTAACATGCCTTAATATCAACACTGTTTCATAACGGTTTGTAACTCTCGTTTTATTCAGTGTAGAAGAGTGGACCTTAACTGGAAGGTTAAACTGCACCTCTCACCTTCAATATGGAGAGTTTCTTGTATGGTCTGTAATATGGTCTAGTAATAGATAGTTGTAATCATAATTTACATGTTGCAAGCATTTGTGTAGGACATTTTTCATATTGCAAGCAATACATAACCTTCTTATGGATAAAACTTTCTAAAACTACAATTTGGTAATAGTTTTTGCTGGTATACCAATGATTTCAGCAATGCATATTGACTGATTTTCCGAATATTGTTAATTAAAAAACTGCATTAAATTTTTTTACACATATATATATATATATATGTGTGTGTGTGTGTGTGTGTGTCAGATACTGAGTGTAGCCAAGTAATATGTCAAAGAAAGAAACAGCGCGATGTAATGGCTGCAATAATGAGCATGCTGTAAGAATCGCTCCTTCAGATCTTATTATTGAGCACGTATTTTCAATGAAGTCGACACTGTATCCTCAGTCCACGTTGAACGGACAATGCTGTGTTTAACTGGAGCAATTCAGGCAGTTTCAGGTTCCTGTGAAATTAAACGTCCAGCCCAACAACTTGAAACTACCTAAATCACAGACCAGCTTGGTCTTCTCCGTGTTCAAAGGCAAGACCTAAAAGCCTGCCAGCAGTCTAGCGTCCAAAAGTAGTGAACCAGATGAGCACTCATATTTCAGTGCTATGTCCTCTAACAGAGCACCGTTTAACTGAGGACCCGTATTAGAGGGCACTAGAGCTAAAATCTCGAGAAATCGACTGGAACATTTCTGACCCACTGTGGGGAAAGGAGATAGCGAGAACTGTTTGAAATAAAGTAATTTAAGTTCACAAGCATATCCGGTTCTCTCCAGACTGTCGGCAATAAAAGGGTCTATTGCCCCCTGTTATAAAAAGAGGCCCCTGCCTGGCCAATGACGTTGGGGATTGTCCCTTCTCAACATGGTGGTTCACCAAAGCAAAGACTGGTTTAGACAAAAGAAGAGGAACTGTATCAAGTCAAGCAACATCAGCATATGTTCAGAATTATTTCTTACGCACCGATAACTCTTGGACAGAATTGAACAAAAGCAAACAACTGATACATTTTATCTTCACTTAATTGAAACGTACAAAAATATAGCACGTCTCATAACACAATACAAATGTAATAATAAACGTCCTTCACAGTTCAAAATAACATAACAATGTTTTAAACATCCATACTTAAAGTTCACATACCTTCACCATTATATCCGGTTAACACTTCTTAGTGCACATATTTAAAAGTAGCCTACTCAACACAACTACGCTCACAATATGTTTCGCCCATTCAAATATAGGTCTATTAATGCAACCATGAGATATTTGAGATAATGCAAATGAAAGCAGAACGTGAAATGAATCCAGATGGTTAAATATAACTTCACCTTAATTTCTAAAATTCAAATCGGAGCTCCATTTTGAATTTACAAGAAATTGATCCAAGAGATAGTATCATTTGCATTTGTGATGCACTTACATTATATGTTTTTTGATATATATCTATGGGTAAAATTAGATAGCCAAAATAAAATGAAAAAAAAAAAGTAATAATATATTTTATTTTATTTTGAATTTATTGTTAAGATAACGACTCCACATCGTAGTATCAATCAAACTGAATTTCAAAAGGTTTTGTTCAAATTAAACTCAAATATATTTTTGATATACAATCTATTCTACACCGAAAATCAAGTAGCCAAAATCTGTTAATATATCTAATAATAAAATAATTACTAGTTCACAATCTGCTCATAATTAAAAGTTGTGTAATGGATACAATTGACAAATGCCTTCTCCTTTAATTTTAAGATTAAAGAAAGCTTCATGCCAGAATATTTGTCTCTCCAAGCTATATGTTGTCATGAATTGAATTCTTGAATTCTATAAAACAAAAATAAAAAAGTAGGCCTAATTTAAAATGTAAAGCTTTATATTACACCTTTAAATTTTACCTTTATAGGTCTACTTATTTTTCATAATGCGTTGTCACAATAGGCCTACTAAATTACAGCACTGGAGACAAAGTAATTTTCAAAGTGACCACCATATATACTTAATACACAAACTAAACGTTTTATGGTCACGTAGTGCAAAATTTTATTTCAAAATGCACTGCTTTTCAAAACAGAATTTTTAAGAATCATAGTTTAAGTTATACATTCGACCATGCTTCAGCATTAGAAGAAAATCTGAGCCTTTTCACTCGAACCAATATAACGAGACAACAAACAACATTTGAAACAAAACAACAGTACCTTTGATTGGTGTAACTCCTCTGATAATGGATTTCCTTTTAGGACTTTATTTATTTCCTTACTCGGGAGTGTCCGCAAATATTCAGCCTACCTAAAATATCAAATGCCCTGTCTAAAAAATAAAATAGAAACAAAGAACCGCTTTAAAACTCATAACCTGTAAAAAAAATAAAAATAAGAAAAGGACATCAATAAACACTGTTCATGGGCCTGTGTAAATATGACAAGCTTGCATCAAATAGCAAAAGACTTGTCTTCTTATTTCATTACATTTTTCTGTTCATCTTCATGCGAGGTTTTAAATTGATATCCCTTACACTTGCCTTTTAGAACACATATTGTGAAACCCCGTGGTAAGATGTGACTGATCGCTTCCTCCCGTTATTCCATCAGAAGAAGCAGTTGCATCAATCCACTCGCAACGGATGATAACAGCAGTGATTTGTGCGCTGAGTTCGGTCTTTTTACCGTCTTACAAAACAAACTAGACAGTGAAATTTGTGCCAGGGTCCCTTGTCTGGTGCTCTTGAGTCATTCTTTTCAGTTTCATCCTGCGATTCTGAAACCAAATCTTAACCTGGCGGTCGGTGAGGTGTATGCTCCGGCTGATCTCCAGGCGGCGCTCGCGAGTCAGGTACATGTTGAATAGGAATTCTTTTTCCAGCTCTAAGATTTGGTGTTTGCTGTAAGGACATCGCTTCTTCCTCCCTGCTTTCGCCGACAGCCAGCCGTCTGCAGCGTTTTCTAAAGTCACGTCTTCAGATAAAAAGAGAAAGAGATACGGCTATTATACAGTCGCCCTTCACAGTGAGCAAACAGCCACTGAGCTTGACTCTCGCGGCCATTACCTGGCTGTGTCCGACATTTTATGACAGGAAATAATGTCAGCACAGACTACACACTGTCGGTCAGTGAGAGGGGGAGAGAGGGAAAAAACAAATGAGGAGAAAGGGAGAGAACGATGCAGGATATGAACGGCATAAACATTTTGTAGTTCATTTGTTGCAAATATTCTCTTAACTAAACCGACTTTAATCATTTATATTTTGCAATTAACTGGTTCATAAAATAGACGAATCCTAAGAAAAATTTAATAATAAAAAAAATAATAATAATGTATTGCCACTCACATTCCAGAGGTTGAAAAGTCATATAGCATACTTGTCACCTTTAAAGTTATCTAATGTATGATAACTTTCACTCGTTCTTTCTTAAATTTTTTGTTAAAGGTTTTGCATCATAAAAATGTCTTAAAATACCGCATTTCGGGACAAACAAATAAAATAGGCCTTCATAACAAGTGAATATTCAAGATATAGCCTACGCTATACACACATACACTTTTTAGAAATTGTAGGCCTCTCCCACGATTAACAGAGTCCTTAAAACGCATGTAGCTATTGGTATAAAAAATAATAGTAGTTATATTTCCGTGCTGTTCACAATCTTCTAACGTTGGTTTAGGTTTACATAGGCCTATCCTTAATATAGGCTAGGCCTACTCTACACACACTTTCAGCAATTATATACTAAATAAATCCAGAAGTGACTTTCTTCCTTAGGGATCAATAAAAAGCAATGTCACACCTGGCCCACACTAAGGTTTCCAGTTCACAATGGATCCTTCCGCTGTTTTGATGTTCTGAGAAACGACGTGCAATTTAGTCTGTCTGGGGCAATTCGGTGCAATAAATTCATTTTCAAGCCCTGGCTCTCTTGTCTCAGTGGCTACACCCTTCAACAGCTTTAGGAGAGGAAAAAATCTAATAAAATCTTGTCTGGTTCTTCGATGGGCTTGCTTTAAACGCTGCTGTCTCTTTTAACCTTGTTTACCCACCTTGCGTTCTCTCTCTGTGAGTTTTCTCGTCTGTCTGGAGAGTGTTTGGCTCTGTGTCGTCTCTACTTCTCTGACTGATGCTCAGTGTGGTAATGATGCTCCCGTTGGTTCTGCTTTCACTCCACTGGCTTGGGTATTTAGTGCTTTCCAGCGTTAAACAATGCGTATCGGGTTTACTGTCCGTTTCTGAACAGGAAGGCGCGGAGAAAGACAGACTTAGCAACTGTTGGGAGTCTGAGTGGGAAGAGTGCGACGGGCTCTCTGGATCCGTGTCGGTATTGAGTGATAGGAGTTTGTGTCTGGAGTAAATAGAAGGTTCTGGACGATGGTCTTCAGTACCGTTCAGAGAGCCCATATCTGTCATGAATCTCCTGAAGGCGGAGATGCCGAGACTGGCTTGCCCTGTCGGGTCCACAGAAAAATAGAAGGGGTCCTCTTTTCGATTTGAAGAGCTGATGAGACACGCGCTGCCATGAGGAACCTGGACGGGACTCAAGTGCTCTCCATCCCAGTTCACAGCTCCATGGAGAAACTGGTGACTCGGCAGAGCCATGGCTTACTCAACCGGGGATGTCTGAGTCTGTGTTACTATCTGAAGCGCATACACTGGGTTGGTCCCGCTATTTTGGATCTGGCAGTCCAGATTAGGACGCAAGTCTCCTTACGCCTCACGCAGAGGATCCTTTAGACCTGGACTATCGAAAGATTTCCTCTCAGACAGTGTGATTTTCACCGCAGAGAATTTCTCGGAGCATGACATTGCTGGAGCATATTTTGGGCCAAGGCATCGGTGTCCCTTACTATTGGCTTTTGAACGAGTATGGCGCACTACGTCTCCTTCTGCTGCATGCCAGCTCAATAGAGACTGGGGTTCACGGGCAAGCTCCTCCCCTTGCAGAACTGCTTACTTCAAGTGCTTCATCAAGCTTCCATCCCAGAACATTGGGGTTTCACCTTTTTTAAAGTCAAGACTATACCAGACTATTGGGAATGTTTGGAAGCCAAGAAGACAATCGTATTAATCATGAAGATATATATATAGTCAAGGTGAACTAAACTAATTTAGCAATGTCTTTATTTATTAGGTCAGCATGCATGTTACACTGGGTTTTTGCGCATTTGATATTGTTACAAAATATTTAACAAAAAAAAAGAACTAATTGTAATTGCTGATATTAAAAGTAAAATAAGACAACACTGACGATAAGAGTCTAAAATTGGCAACACGATTATTTAAATGGACCCCATGTTTATATTCACAGTTGGCTGATATAAATTAATTAATTTATTCGCTCCCGCTATTTTATTATAACAACAATAAACATAGTTCTTATTTTTATTATAGATTCTGTCAAAGTAATGAATTAAATTAGTTTATTACATAACAATAGCAATAGCTTGCTTATTTACTTCAATGCTTTATTATATATTTTTATTTTGACAAAGTAATTTAGGCTATATTTTATATTAGAAAAACATAACAGATTCTAGTAAAATAGCAAACTTTGTAGGTCAAATTTTGTTTTGGTCAAATATGTAATAGGTACCAAAGGTTTTAGTACGTAATGTCTATGTTTTGTTTCAGAAAACAAGCTTCAGTGAGAGCACAAAATATTTTAACGGTTTAGCAAACACTTTTTTTAAATGGGTTTATCCTCACAATCATTTGTCTATAGTTTCTAAACGATGTTAAATTAATGATTGTGGTATATATATATATATATATATATATATATATATATATATATATATATATATATATATATATATATTAATTAAAAGATTACAAGACACTGAAAAGAAACTGAAATACTTTCTCCTATGTTGCTGTAGACGGTAAAATAATGTTGACACACAACAAACAATTATTTTAACGCATCATGAATACGATTACGCAACAAATCCACAAATGTGACATTTGTTAAAAACTTTGCGAATTTATCGGCCTCGAATGCACAAATTGTGCATTTCATAGCAGCTTTTATCAGCACGATTTTATCAACTGCAGGATTGGATATTTGTGACCAAATTAGCTATTTGCTTATGACATAATCCACTAGATATTAGACGAGAAAATTAAATTTCATTATAGTTTCTGGATGGGCGAAAGCCGTTTTTCTTCCAACTGCAGTGCGCGCTCAATGTCCAGCTTTTAAAATCAAAATAAATGACTAATATTCTCTAAAGCAAATATATTGTAAATTAGGTCTTTTTATCTTACATACCACAATGTTTTGCTATCCTTATTTCCCGAGAATGGGAAGCAATACTGTATTGTGTGATTGCTCCAGTGCAAAAATTATAATGCAAGGAAATTTTTTTAGGACGAATCTTAAAAAAAAAAAAAAAGTTTAAAATCGACGATGAATAGGATACAATAAACATTTGTCTCAACATATATTTCATTGCCAATTGTATTTAGTTAAAAGGTACAGCATGCTCACAATCTTAATCACTGAATAACCTGGATACCCCATATGGTGATAAATAAACAATTTACAAATGAATGCATGTATGATTGTAATATACACTTACATTGTTCTCCTGCTGACCCTCTTTCACAACTGGAAATGAAAACTGAATAAGTTTTCATAGATCCATATAGCTTCGGCGCGAAGAGGCCTCATGGCCTTCGATATCCCACGAATGACTGCTTGTAGTAAAGATTTGACTTTGACATCACCCGTCTCAAGCGACTGTTTATTTTTTGTCTAGCGTGCTGCACTAAAACTATTTAACATTTTCTGACTGACATGCCTAACGCTTTTTAAGAAACATCCCAGACACCGTTGTCCTTTCTTCCTCGACTCCTTTTCACTTAATAGCCAGAAAGAAAGGGAACCCTGATCGAGTTTTCCTATTCTACACATTCCAGTTCTATAATCACAAACAGAGTCGCTGGCCCCTTCCAAATGGTGAGAGGATCCTCGGTCAAACTCGTATAACTGCAGCCATGACGATCAAGCCACTCCATTGCTGTAAAGTTTTACAGCCAAGCCGTCTCTATGTGTCTGGTGTGGAGAGGAGAGGGGAGTTAGCTAATTATGTTTTCTCTCTTTCTCTCTCCCTCTCTAAGGTTCAAGACTGTTGAATAATTAACAGTTTCTTTCCATAGGCTGGTCTAGTCTGCAGAAATTGTTATATAATAAAACGAAAACTCGTGGTATTGATACACAAAAATGGACTTTGGCGTGCATATGATACGCTTGTGTTTTGCATGCATATAATATCCAGTTTTCGCGTGCATATGATACGAAATTTGTTGGCGTGCATATGACACGCACGTTTCACGTACAGTCGTGGCCAAAAGTTTTGCTGCTAAACTGCTTTTAGATCCTTGTTTCAGTTGTTTCTGTGATGTACTGAAATATAATTACAAGCACTTCATACGTTTCAAAGGCTTTTATCGACAATTACATGACATTTATGCAAAGAGTCAATATGTGCAGTGTTGGCCCTTCTTTTTCAGGACCTCTGCAATTCGACTGAGCATGCTCTCAATCAACTTCTGGACCAAATCCTGACTGATAGCAACCCATTCTTTCATAATCACTTCTTGGAGTTTGTCAGAATTAGTGGGTTTTTGTTTGTCCACCAGCCTCTTGAGGATTGTCCACAAGTTCTCAATGGGATTAAGATCTGGGGAGTTTCCTGGCCATGGACCCAAAATTTCTACATTCTGGTCCCCGAGCCACTTAGTTATCACTTTTGCCTTATGGCACGGTGCTCCATCGTGCTGGAAAATGCATTGTTCTTCACCAAACTGTTGTTGGATTGTTGGAAGAAGTTGCTGTTGGAGGGTGTTTTGGTACCATTCTTTATTCATGGCTGTGTTTTTGGGCAGAATTGTGAGTGAGCCCACTCCCTTGGATGAGAAGCAACCCCACACATGAATGGTGTCAGGATGCTTTACTGTTGGCATGACACAGGACTGATGGTAGCGCTCACCTTTTCTTCTCCGGACAAGCCTTTTTCCAGATGCCCCAAACAATCGGAAAGGGGCTTCATCGGAGAATATGACTTTGCCCCAGTCCTCAGCAGTCCATTCACTATACTTTCTGCAGAAGATCAATCTGTCCCTGATGTTTTTTTTGGAGAGAAGTGGCTTCTTTGCTGCCCTTCTTGACACCAGGCCATCTTCCAGACGTCTTGGCCTCACTGTGCGTACAGATGCGCTCACACCTGCCAGCTGCCATTCCTGAGCAAGCTCTGCACTGGTGCCACTCCGATCCCGCAGCTGAATCCTCTTTAGGAGACCATCCTGGCGCTTGCTGGACTTTCTTGGACACCCTGAAGCCGCCTTTACAAGAATTGAACCTCTTTCCTTGAAGTTCTTGATGATCCTATAAATTGTTGATTTAGGTGCAATCTTAGTAGCCACAATATCCTTGCCTGTGAAGCCATTTTTATGCAACGCAATGATGGCTGCACGCGTTTCTTTGCAGGTCACCATGGTTAACAATGGAAGAAGAATGATTTCAAGCATCACCCTCCTTTTAACATGTCAAGTCTGCCATTCTAACCCAATCAGCCTGACATAATGATCTCCAGCCTTGTGCTCGTCAACATTCTCACCTGAGTTAACAAGACGATTACTGAAATGATCTCAGCAGGTCCTTTAATGACAGCAATGAAATGCAGTGGAAAGGTTTTTTTGGGATTAAGTTAATTTTCATGGCAAAGAAGGACTATGCAATTCATCTGATCACTCTTCATAACATTCTGGAGTATATGCAAATTGCTATTATAAAAACTTAAGCAGCAATTTTTCCAATTTCCAATATTTATGTAATTCTCAAAACTTTTGACCACGACTGTACATATGATATGCATCTACCCCACATCCCTAAACCTACCCATTGCGTAGCATATGCACGCCAAAGTCCATATTTGTGTATCAATATAGGGGACTGGAGTAGAGGGCCAGATGTTGAACTTCGAAGGCATGAATCAAGTTAATGTGGCATTATTGTCATTTTATAAATACCCTGTACCTTGATGTATATTAGTGCAAGATTAATGGTTTGCCAGGTAAAACTGAAGAAATTTAGATTTAGTTAGAAAATCTAATGTTAATTGATGTGGTTGTATCCTTTACTTGATAAAAGCATATAAGAATGAAAAAACCTTCCTGGGAACTGGTTCTGTCAGCCTTACTTGCCTTACTTAAGTCTTAAAATGTGCGCCACAGAGTAATTGGCAATGCGAGGAAGGATCTATTAATGTGATTCACAAAATACATAATTTAACTAACATCTGTGCACAAAACCCTCACCATTAATGCTTTGCAAGTCGTTGTCAAAAGATGCGTATGAAATATCTTGGCGGGGTGAGACAAACCTTACCGTGCAAGGATCCATGCCAGTTCTGCAAACAATTACAAGTTCAAATACATTAAGCTATATATCTGATCAAAGCAGCATGTTTTCTGCTATGAACGTCAGATGTACGTCCTGTTGTCTTCAGTGAAGTATTCAAGACCTATTTTTGTTAAATAACTGAGCTTCATGAGGGGACTGCTTGCAACATTGGCTCAACTGTAATGTTTTTACATTTTGGAATTAGTACACAGACATCTAAGAACTAAATTAACATGTCAAAAGACAATTTAAAAAGCCTAGCCTTTTTCAGAATGCAGGCGTTCATATTAACATTATGGAACTTATTGCAAAGAAAAGAGAGAGGATTATATATGTTGTTGTTATTTATATTAAGTATTTTTTAAACTAAGTAATGACACAAATGTAATAATGGATAGTGTAATACAACTTTAATGTTATCAACCGACGTCTGTGAAATTCAAAAGTGTAATTAATGCGCTGCAGAATGAGGCGTTCCCTAAATGTGTTTCTCATACATCATAGCCTTTTTTATCTCCTAATCTTTCTGACCTTGAGTCCTGAAGAACAGTTTGCACTATTCGTTTACGAGACCTTGTATTTCATTTCATCTACGATTGTGTTCACCTCCAAAGCGTACTTCTATTGGTTTCTTTTGCCAGCAGGAGGCAGTGTAATCACAAAGAAATCGCAAGGATTTTTTTTAAAATAAATTAAACATAAAAAATATATGTATGAACAGGTGAAAAGGTGTTTATGTGTTATTGTGCACCATTCGTTCAAAGTAATGTGAAACCCAGACATAAACATCATGTTCACTGGAAACAAGATTATGAATAATCAATAACTAAATAAGGTGTTGCTTAGAAGAAAAACAATAAAATATTTATAGTACTCTGAGTTGCTGCCAAGCTGCTGAATTGTGCTAAATAAGTTGTGGGAAACAAGCATTAAGCCAGCCAATACCCTCTATTGACACAAGTGGGGAAAATGCACAGAGAGCCTCCGTCTCTGCTGGACACGAACATTTATGATTTATGACGCTGCAGACCATATCCATATGCCAAAGAGAAACTAAACACTGTTCACATTATCACCACCTGTGACCAGTGCAGACATAGACCCAGGGGCGGACTGGCCATCGGGAGCACCGGGACATTTCCCGGTGGCCAGACGGTCATTGTGGGCTGCCGGCTGCCGCTGTGCAGTCGATCAGACTGACGAGCAATAGGCTGTTATGCAACTGCGAATTAATACACCCCACACGACTCGGCACGAGACCGCTGTTCAACTTAAATCTGACAAAGCATCTGTAATAAGGTTTACTTTAAATAACACGTAAAACAAACAGGGTTCAGCCAATATATGTTTCTGTTGATGCATGCGCATTCTGGATTCCCAGACATTACAACAACAGCGATGGAAAAAACCTCTACAAATCATTGACTCTTGTTCAATACTAATACGAACACTGTATCCGTGCATTCTCTTAAAGTGACAGTCTTTATATTAATCGAACAGCAACAACAAAGAAATCACTCACTGCTCTTGATTAAAAAGTTTTTTTTACTTTAATGAAGAATTATCTTTCATTTATAGTACAAAATGCTATGCAGTTTTACATTTGATTACTTTATTCAATTTCTGTACCTAAAAACTAATGCAACTGAAAGTCAGTTTATTTTATTTGTATCTTTACTCTATTGTATTTATTTGTGCTGATGCTTGTTGTTAGAATATTCTTAATAATATATATATATAGTTTTTCCATAAACATAGCTTATACGGTACCAAAACCGTGAAACAAACCGAACGGTGAAAAAGTTGAACTGTTCCACCCTAATATTTACATAATCATTTGGCAGACGGACGCTTTCATTCAAAGCGACTTACAATAGATAAAATCTATTTTAAAAAAAATATATATTACAAATGTATATAATGATAGATGTTTTAAAAGAGCATCTTAATGACAAACTAGCACACTGTTTTACATATGGGGATACAGTATTTTTTAGTGCCAAAATTGACCAGAAATTGATTTTCCATTTCTAGCCTACAATGTAGCCTAGTGTACAATGCTTATTTATTTCGAAGGTGACGAAGGAAGCAACAGTAGCACTAGTGCTGCAAATACTCCTGCTGTTGAACAAGAGAGGGTGCACAGTTCAGCTTTTGAGTCAGAGCAGGAACCTTCAGCTAAAGTTTAAGCTATTAGCAAAACTAAACATGCTGACTATACTCTTAGAAAATGTGCTTTTATGATTCATAAGGTCATCAGTAGTAGGACTGTGATCATTGGGACATACAATTGATGGCTGCATAATTAATATAGATTATTGAAAGTGCTTATTTCATATTGCAGAGAAACTCGATGTGCAGAGTGAGAGAGAGGGGGATTAGTGCATTTGATTATTTTGCCCATCCACAGTCTAAGGATTTTGATTTATTTTTTAAGTATATTCCAATTCAAACAACTGAAAGAGCCAAAGAGTTTAGCAGTCTGGTGGACACATGAATTGGGTGGTGGTGACTGCAGCAACAGAGGTGGCCTGGGGTGGAGTCAAATTCCCGGCCCGATTTACTGTCCCAGTCCGCCACTGCATAGACCCTATATCCCATTGCTCATGGTTAAGCTCTTTGCCAAGATAACTGCTCTTTTTAACTCATTTAATTATTATTCCTTAGAAGAGATCAGAGATATTTTCTGTGTTTTTATACAATGCAATCCAGTTTAATTTGACTTACAGATAGTCTGCCTATGATGTCAAGTTTTTGCATTATTGTCAAAGATTAATATGAATAGAAATGTCAGTTTTGCAGTTATCAAGACAGCACTAAATTTGAATGTAAGGGACTGGTTGTGCATGACAAAATTAAACATTAAATCTTCTAATGAACTAAAAAAAACGGACACGGACAGTGAGTAAATGTGCTAAAATGCATGCAAAGCGGATATGAAACCTTTTAATCTATGCAAATGTAATACATTTTGCAGTAATTTGAAGAATTATAATGCTGGTAATTAGGCATACTGACATTATATGAGCAGTGTTTACAGTTTTTATCTTTTTTTCTTCCAGCTAATAATGAAGTCACACCTGTTTCAATAAGTACATATTTAAGACACTGGCACATGCAACAGTTCACAACAGCCATTATATATAATGACCACGAGGTGGAGGCATTGCACCAAAGTTTGGTTAAAAGAACATGGGAACAAATACAGAAATAAGAGAAAGCAATATTTCCTGTCAGCATGTTTCTCGAAATGCACTATGCCGTCATAATTAAAATGAACTACACACGGAATCAATCAAAACTTTTGCTGACTTGTGAACTCATTTAATTCGATGTTATGCATGGCCTGAATCTCATATGTGTGAGTTTTTTTAGTTTATGAATTTACCGAAGTATGCCTATCGTTGAGGAAAAAGACCATATCAGAGAAGTTAACAAAAAACTGAGCTGTGCAGAATGAGCACTTCAGTCACCTGTCCTGACCATATGGGCTAGCCTAAATCCATAATGTAAAAGAAGTTAAGATATTTTTAAAAATGCATTTCTAATAAAGCTTTGATTTTAATATTTCATTTATATGCGAACAGACATCTCTATCAGTGGACATGGGTGATTTTTTTTATTGTTGTGTATTTCAGTGACGCTTTACAGCCGACAATTAAGTCAAAAAACACACGCCCAATGTCCTGGATGACTATCAGAGCGAGAACAATTCAATAAAGAGGCTTCCCGTAAAGCCCGCAGTGGGTGTCGTCATCCAGAGACGGAGCGCTTTTTTCAGAATCGTAAAATTCCAAGTCGTGTTCAAATCAGAGGCTCCACAATGAAATCTGGTGTGACCTTGCTGCACCGTGAAGGGCAAACCTCCAAGTAGCGCGCTTCTCCCTCCCTCTGTTCTCCGACAGAAACATCTTATAGTGTTAGACAAAAGTTACTTTCAAAGTTGAAATGAATTGACATTGAATTCCACAACACAAAACAGTGTTCATTAAAACAATGGTACAACATTTAAGTTTTAAGCAGTAACAATATATTGCCAGGAGATGTCAGCAATGTTCATGCAAACTCATCAACAACGTACATTCCTCAGTTTTACTACTCGGCAAATAAAGAGTAGGCCTATCCTAACGCAGTATTTCCACATATCCCGAGGTACAATGCGTTGCAAACAGTGTATAAAAATATAAAATATATTTAAAAAAACTAAATTTTATATCTAAAAATAATTACTTCATATATTGAAGAACAAAATTAAATGATTGCTGTTGTTGTTTTTTACCATGTCTAATTTAGAACTAGCAGGTTTATCAGACACAATATTAATAAAAAAAATAAATAAATAAAAAATCATATTGTTAATCCTTTTATGTTGCCATGTAGAGTTTATAATGTGAGCACTATAAGATCTCACTGAATCCAAACGCAGACAAGAGTTTTTGCATTAAAAAATCTCCCATTTGTTTTTCGTTTTATAGCAGTAACATTATGCAATAAAAAATACAAAACATATTTAGTTTTATCATATTCATATTTACTCTCACTTGTGTGATATATTTATAAGCTGACCAGAAAAAAAATATATATATTTTTTTAAATCCAAAATTTGAAAGATCAATTAGACACAATGAAACTAAAACAAATGTGTAAATATGTATTTAATGGCTATATGGTCTCAAGTTCTCAACACGAAAATATTGCAAACATCCTGTAATATATAATAATTGCACGTCTTCCTGTCAAGGTGATTTAAGTTATTAAATATTTATTAATAAAAAAAAATTAAAAAACACCGGTTTGGTATGAAAATGTTTTAATAGCCTAAATATTGATGTTGATTTTAAGTCAGCTCTTGGTAAACGCATGGTTTCATTTCATCCTGAAGCACAGACACACACAGTACACACGGGTCATGTGTTTATCCTGAAACACACTAAAATACATAACACAACTGGGACAGAATCGATTAGGCATTGTTTTTACCTATCACTGAACTACAAATGGCTTCGTCATAAACGCGCGGATGATAACAACTGGATGATGACCGCGTCTCTGTATAGTGCCAACGAGCTTATGCAGCTGTCCACTACAAATCCCCGCACACCAGATGTTCGTAAGTCTGAACTTCGAACTAAGATATGGAGATATGTGTGCAGAATTAAGTGTTTAATTTATTGGACCTCAAGTCACCAAGTCCCGCAACAAATAACTTAATACAACAAGAAAGAACAAGAAAATGTGTTTTAAACCACAAACAAATTAACCGAAGCGACTAAGAATTTATATTTTGGGTGTATATCCCTAAAACAATCGTGCTCTACGATATAAAGCTCAACATAAAAGTGTAAATGATTCCAGTGTCACCGAAAATGTTGGAATAATTTAGAGCTCACAGTATCAGAGAACTCTTCCAAAACTCCGATTTATAAGGTCAGCATAATAGTAGTGCCCTGTAAAATTTCACACATGAGTTGCATGTTGCATGCCAATAATACATTTAGTTATTTTACTCTCATAAAGTTATTTCTCTCCACCAAAAAAAAAAACAAAAAAAAACCTATGGCCAAGCTCCTCTTGTTCACTAAGATTATAATCACTAATTTAAATCACGTTCTTTCATAGACAACTGTTTTGGCAATCATTTAATTCACTTACAATATCTCTTTTGTGCCTGAGACTAGTCTTGAATAAAATAAAAAGATTGATTGGTTATTGTTTGTGTTGAAGCTAACTGAATGAATGAATGAATGCATTTATTTATTTATTTATTTATTTATTTAATTATTTATTTATTTATTTATTTATTTATTTATTTATTTATTTATTTATTCATTCATTCATTCATTCATTCATTCATTCATTTATTCATTCACTCATTCTTCCATTCATTCATTCATGTTTGCACATTAGGACATCATAAGTGCATTGAATCATGCTTCTCTCGCAAACATTCCATTCTTGTTCAAATCTCATGTTCATCTTTTCTCCCGTATAGCAGAAACGTGCTCAGAACTCTCCAGTTAAAACTAAAATGTAAATTGACTTTTTTAATATATGGCAAGTATTGGGTTTTATTTAAGAGGAGAGAGCTTTTCTCGGAATTTTAATGCTTTAACCTTAATTGGCCTAAGTCATATCCAGCTGCACTGATAATGAATGAATGGAAAGGAGGCTCGTAAATGGCTTTGTTGTTGACATCACTTCAAGACCGAGAAATTTCAGTCACGTATAAGATGGAGATGTTGGCAACACTGAAGAGTTCTCAATATTGCGACAATAAATGCAACATATTTCTACTGGTTTAGCCAGATGCATCAGTTCATTAAAAAATTTCTGATTTCTGTTTGTTTTGCGATTTTAGCTGCTTTCCGCGGCATAACGAAGAAGGTTTGCTGATAGTGAATTATTTAAATTGGCTCAGGCAGTAGTTATATAATCTCCTGAATTACAAATAAAGTAATCAATTCTACATTAACAAGCAAGAGATGGATTATTTGTACTAAAAGTGTTACTAAAATAAGCAAAATAGACTTCTTACATATTGCTTAAAGACATCGCTTAACTCTAGGCTACGCTGTACACCACACTGTAAAAGTAAAAAAAAAAAAAAAAAAAAAGATTAGTAGACTTTCAGATTTTGTATTAGCTACATAAACATGTTAATTACCCTGAAGTTCAATTGAACTTACACAGTTTAGCAATTTAGCCTGTCTTATGGAAATGCGATGCCAGTGCATTTGGGAAAATATCATATGTAAAATAAACTCAATACTTTCTATGTTAATTATGTTAAGAGAGTGATTTGTTCAGCGTGAATATAGTATGAATGCGCCTTATTTCACAGTTCTTATTTCAGTTCAATTTCCATTCGATAAAAAAAAATCGCTGGATATTTTTATCTTCATTTTACTATTTTCTATTTACTGTTTTGTCTATTTTTATACTGTTCGAGACATGATAAAAAATAAATTTAATTCCTTTTCCTTTAGTACTACTCTCGTAACACGAATGAGGTTGTGTTTATGCAATTGTCTTAGGAAATGAATAATTAAATACATGTAGGCTACCACAGAAGATTACCACATGCAAAGAATCATCATAACCATACATAAGTGATTTTATTCAAATAAACTAAATAAATTAGGTCACACCAGTAAAATTTAATTTAATGGTAAGAAATAGCAGGTTACAACTTGTGGATTGGACTGCTGTTCTTACAAAGGAAGTATTGAAACAACCCATTCAGATATGTTCAGTTATAGTGGAAATATCAATTTCATAAAAGCTTCGTAGGAATTATGGGGAGACTAGAAAAAAGCAAAGAAAAGAGAGAAGTTTCCTTTCAATATTTACGACCACTCTGAACGCCAGATTGCTAGGAAAACCTGCCAATAAGTTGCATTAATTAACTAATTGAGAGAGGCATTGAACTTGACCTTTAATGAATACATGCAGGCCAGCTTTGGCTAAGTGCTGACCAGCCTACAACACTGCCAGTATATCAATCATGAATGCCAACTATGACCGTGAACATTTATTTTCTCCGTCGTTGGGGGCCTTTCGTGTGAAGTCGTTTCCTCTCTCCTTTTTTTCCGGGGGCCTCGCGTTACTCTACAGGTCTATTGACAACCGCTGGCCAGACAAGGTCCAGACTACTTATTGTTTACAAGATGTCTCAAGTTCAACTGTGAAGTCCGCCGCTTAACAAAAGCCTGTCCGAAATGCAGACGTGGGGGAAGAGTTTATTTAGGGCTAGAGGCAGCAGACATCTGGACGTGAACTTGAGGGAGATGAGTCTGACATAACTCACTCAAATAGCTGGCAGCAATGGCAGAAACTTTTTTCACATCCACACACTGATGTTCTTTCGACCGCCAAAATAACAACACAAAGCAATGCAATTGAATTAAAGTTTTATTCAGAAAACTTGACATACATTTTCAAGAAATGCAACTAATTGTGAACAAAGATCAGTAGTCCATATCACAGTCTGAATGTGATTAGCTGTGCAGCGCTACTTCCTAATTGTTAAATTTAAAATTGACAAAATTCCGTGTTATTCCGCATTATACGGTGGATTCTGGTATTATGCCTGGGCTCCACGTTCCTTCCGCGTTGTCAGCATCACAGAAATCACGGGGCTCTATGGACAATGCAGTCGGGAAACAAGTTTTAACTACAAAATGGAGTAGCCTACAACTACCAATAGCGGTGTGCCATGGATTAACCTCACACACAAACAAGCGATTGTGTGACACGCACGTGCCAAACTGTGTCGCACGCGTGTAATCAAGTCTAGGCTAATCAAAGCCCAGAGCAATTTTTTGTACGACGTGGTACAGCCGCGCATACACAAAAAGTATGCTACCAGAAAATTGTCATAACAAGAGTCATATTTCACTGAAACACGTTCTTGTAAGGTTTAAAACTTTGCAAAAGATAACTTGTTTTACATTTCATTAGATGTCAACACGTACCCACCTGAGCTGGAAACGAGGTCACGGTTCGTTTTAGGACCCCGTCACTATAGCACAGGGCCATCTACAGGTGTGGTGTTACAGCAGATAAACCTTTGTAACTGGACATTACAAATGACATCTGTGTGGATGTGAAATGGACATCAAGTTTTTGACGTCAGTCTGATTTGGATATTTGACTTTTTCGTCGTAGGCGAAATTTCGGTGTGTCTCAAGTTGTTGGGTTTCTTCATCCGCCGGCCCCACAGAAAACAAACCCTATCTTACAACGACAACAAACAAAGAATTTTAATTCTCAACAAAAGCGGCAGTTTTATTGTTAGTGGTAAAATTGGGTGAGCTCTGCGCTTTGTGCGTTTTCAAAAGAGAAAATAGAGTCGCCATTAAATCGCAATGTAAACTCAAAAGCAGACGCACCGTTTGTTTGAATGCTTTTGTCAAGTTCAATGTTAACTAGAAGTGGAAGGAAGGACTTGGACATTTTATGACACCCTGGGCTGTCAAAGGAAGGTATGGGAGTTAAATGTATAAATCTGTGTGAAAAACAATTTTTAGAATTCTTACAAAGTTTTACCATCTTTGCCAAAAACTAAATTAGAAAAAATGAAATGTTTGAAAAACGTGAAATATATAAATGCCTACAGACATCTGACAGAAGGTTTATTGATTCAGAACTCCTAAAGTTGTTAAACTTCTGTGTGCTTGTGTGCAATGCTCATATTAAAAATAAAAATGTAACTAAAGATGGACACAAAATAACCACAGGAGCTATGGCCTCCTGCATATATTGCAATATTCAAAATCTGTTTGCAAAATGCAGACTATTGGGCATTTACTCGTGTTTTGATGAAACACGGAAAGTATAAACTGTGCATTTACATTTTACGCCGTGACCACTTGAACCAGCCACCACAAAACTTTACTATCCATTCTTTCCAGAAAATAATATTCAACCAGTATCAGCATCAGGTTTTACTTAAATTGATGCAGTAGAATATAACACCTTTCTATGCTGACCCTTCACAGCTGCGGATGTAGACTGAATAAAGAAAGAAGGAAGAGCACATCTTGAAAGAGGACTGGAGCTTGCCAAAGGTGACAATGTGAAGCCGCTGAGTAACGACGCACCTTTTCCACCCTTACTAATCTAGACCGACATTAAGTGTAAGTAGCAAAGGCAATAGGCCACGGCTCTATTCACTGTGTGACTATTAAACTGCTTGGACTTGGGCAGAAACGTAAATTAGGCCTGCTGGAGACTTTAAATGAGACCATCGTACGTAAATCTACGAATGGTGAGGAAAGAGGTAACTTTACATTTCTGAGCTCAATAGTTATTATATAGCGAAATATAAGAAGGCACCCAGAGTATATCTTCAGTGTACAATGATGCATGCAGCCACATAGCATAAAATCACTTGCGTTTGGCGTGGGAATTGACAGACAGTTGCATTCAAACGGGAAGAGCATGCACCCAAGAAAGCTGTGGAAGGTAATGGGAATATGTTGCCGTTTGAATGGGTATTTTGAATATTTATAGTTTCTGGAAAGACAAAAGCTATTTCCTATCTTTAAGCATGTGACTTTCAAGGTCAAGGTTAAGGGCTGATTTAGAACACCTTCTGTACTCGAGAACCCCCGCAACATCAAAGCACTCCCGCTCTTGCTGTAATCGTGAGGAAACCTTTTAAAAACCAGCGTGCATCCTTTATGAATATATGTGAAAACAGTTAGGATATATGCAGCTACTGTTAACTTTTACAATTTTGTTATAAAAATACGATAACAAAAATTTAAAATGTAAAAAAATAAAAGACTCCAGAAACGGAAGCAACATTTCTGCTGAATCATATGACCAAATCTGATTTAAAATGACATTTACGATTTTACATTGACTCAAGGAATGCGGCTTTCGAAATAAAAGCCTACAAACATTTGCCTATTCAGGAGTCACAAACAAAGTGCTGTGAATTGTTTTGAAACAATTTTAGAATAATTTCAGAAAATATCGATTTCTTTCACACCTGTCATCAATAATTTGGCAACAGAATGACTAAAGAGAGTCATTACGCAACGTTCAATGATACATAAAACGCAGACTTTGCTATAATCTTAGAAAACACTGAATGGAATTATCATATTTATTAAGTCTTGTGATATATGTTATGATGTTTTACAAGCGATATAAACAGTATATACTGACAGGTATAAGATATAAGACTAATACAACAACAACATTGACATACCTAACATTTAAATGCTAAAAAGGACTAAACGACTTCAAACGAACACAGTTACATATAGGCAGGCACATGCGTTATTTACAAGCTATATTGTCCTTTCATATTTTTTTTCTTTTTATTTAGATTAATTTTCGAGTCAATCCATTGATTTGTTTGGTGTAAATGCGCTATGAATAGAAAACATTCAGCCCTCAGTCCAAGAAAAGTCCTCGCGACGACTTTTTGCTTCCCTTAATTTAAAGTCACCGACAAAAACAAAGATTCAGTTCTGCACTATGGCGCGCTGTTCTTAACTTTGGCAACGAATTTCTTTTCCTTAACCCTCCTGTTTTGAAACCAAATAGTGATTTGACGCTCGGATAAGTTGGTTACCGCTGAAATCTTTCTCCTCTTGTCCTTTGTGATGAATTTGTTGGCTGCGTATTCTTTCTCCAGTTCCTTGAGTTGCACTTTGGTGTACGGTATCCGCTTCTTTCTACCTCGACGGAATGAGCCCCCGTCATGTTGGTGGGCCACAACATCTGGAACGAATAACAGAAAGGTTTATTATTAATGGACTTATTCATTTTCCAACTAAACTTCGTTTCAACACATTTTGCATTTGTATATTTTAGGATTTCATTACCAATTCATTGATTAGATTGGTAAATTGTTATTTTTATATAAATGTTTTTTTTTTAATAAAGGCACATTGGCGCTTTTGTTTTCTAGAAAGTAAAGGCACATTGGTACTCGTTTCTTAAATTTCAAAAGTGTATCTAAAATATAATCTGTTTCCTGTCTGACCAGAAGGGTAATATCATTTTCCTTGGATATTTATGAGAGCTTATGTCATCCCATAAAGCTTAAGAATTTTATTCTGGACATGCATATTTCAGAAGTGAAATGGTTTAAAAGGTACCTGCTAATGCAGACTTCCAGAGATGGCCCGCCTGGCTCTGGTCTTTGGAGCAATACATCTGACTACCCCATCCGTTAGCCAGAGCCCAGGGTTGGTAGCTATCCATAGGCAGGAGAGTGTCGTGTCGCGTCTCTCCGGTTCCAAGCGTCTGTACCACTGACATGTCCAAATAACTGGCCATGGACTGATAGGGACTGGGGTAGCTGTGGTAAAAGGCGAACTCTTTAGCCCTGCTAGGATACTCTTCAGATGTGACCGGGGTATCCATGTATTTTTCTGCAGTGTAGCTGAGTGCACTCGGCTGCGTGCAGGACTTGAGTGAACCCCGCCCCATTCTGCAAGGATAATAGCTGTTGCCAAAGTAGCCGTACGGAATGGGACCGGTGGACGAAGCCTGTGGAACCGATGGGCAAGGTGTGCACTGCTTGCCCGTCTCTGTAGAACTTGAAGTCGATACGTCCACAGTGGAATAGCTGGAGCCGTGGACGAGGCTAGACGGGTGGCCACTCAAAGCCGAGTGGGCCATCAGATTCCTGCACTGGTTGGCCGCAAAATTGCCGCTTCCAACCAGACCCTCCATGTTCTTCAGCTCATCCAAGTTATTTTCATATACAAACATAACCGTGTCTGCCCAGCGAGGATTCAGGACCAGGGAGGTGGTCATAGCACGCTCACCATTCGGACGGAAAATTATGTTGCAAAGACTCAAGTCCGAAGCAGGACATTCGGTTACATTGGTACAGCCGCATTGACGCAATGGACTTCAGTCTGCATCGCAGTGTCTTCATTGGATAAGCGTTGTACCACGTGACGCATAAAATAACCCTTGACTGAAGAATGTCAAAGTTTTTTATTTTTTATGTTTTTGACAAGCTCGGGTTAAATGTCCAAAATTAGTCTTCAAATGCTGCATTATTGTTGCATTGCATCTATGCAGTAATACCCTAATGCACTTATTTTTTCTTTAACTCACTGAGCAATTGTTTTTGTGAAAAATATGCTGCTATTTGTTATTTTAATGTTAAGAAATGGTAAGAAATCATTTTAATCATGATTATTTCAAGTATGCCCAAATTATAGACCTATATGTTGATAACATATTGAAAGGGTCTTTGTTTTTTTATTTCTTATACTTATTCATGTATCATCTTATGCTTAAATATGTCATCTGAACTGAAGATATAAGCGATCTAACATGAAAATAATATAATTTATAGATATATTAATGGCAGCTCCCCTGCTGATCGTCAAATGCTATAACGATTTCTTCCAACATCTCATTGCAAAAAGCAATATAAATTTTTAAATGGGTCATACTTTTTATTTAGGATGTAATTACACATTGGTCAAGCACACGATGGAATGTCTTTAAATCATTACAGACATTTTAAAGGGCCATAATTAGCAGTGCCAAATGTATAAATTATTTATCATTACCATAAAAAATGAAAAATCATAACTTGTTTCATATATACACTCGAACAACGCCTCGTACCATTTTATGAAATGTCAAACTTTAAATAATCCGCTGAAATAAAGAGGCAAAATACTTTCTAAATGGTTCCTTATTAACTTATTACTTAAATGTCACTATTGTTATCTGGTGCATTTTAGCAGTCTTAGCTTTAACACAAAAATATGGAATTAGAATTGCAGCTTTAGAAATAATTATTACAGATTTTGCAATGTGTTGGAAGGTTTCTATTAATAATAATAACAAAGATAATAATAAATAAATAAATAAAGAATAACTAGTTTTGCGCCTAATTTAGTGTTACATTTAATGAGTGATTGGATGTTTTCCCTTAAAAATATATTTTAAAAAATTCAAACGACTAAAACCATGAACCCTCTTTCTTCGACCAAAGCTCAGTATTTTACCTCTGGAAACTGTGATCTGGTGAACAAGATAAAAAAAAAAGATAATAATAATAATAATAATAATAATAATAATAATAATAAATAAATAAATAAAATTCGTGTGCATCGAGATGGGTGTGAATGAGTTCTCGACTGTAAGCAAAAGGCAGACCTCTCTATATATAATTATATAACTAATATAACTGAATACACACACACACACACACACACACACACACACATATATATATATATATATATATACACTGATATACTGAAAATTGGAAAGGACATGTAATTGTGTATGGAAATATGGAAATAAACTGAATATTGTGTAGCGGGAACAAAAACATCCTTCCAGTTAAATCCTCCTTCCCACACACACCTCCCCAGACTGTTGTCTTTACACAGAGGTCAGGAAAGGCCCTCAAGGTCAAGGCCAAGTTTAAAGTATGGCCCTCCCTGAAGGGCCTGTGTAGTAGGCAATGATAGACACGTCCACCCTTATGCAAACTATCCAAGTTCAAGGTCTGTGAATCAAGTTGGAATAATAAAGAGGCCTGCAGGTAAACAAAATTGCTTACATTTCAAAGAAATGACTCAAGCAAGAATGCAATTTAACTTATAAACTCAGATGATCTGTGCTAAAACAAGATGTTAAACATTGAACCACCAATGCTTTCCCATTACCACTGCAGATGTTACCAACCCAACGTTACTCTGGGTTCAAGACAGAGCCATTCAGCTGAGCAACCTCACAACACATTGTGCTTGTGCGAGGCAGTTACTGTACCCAGGAAATGCCTTAATGGTTTAATTGTAAAACGCCCTGCCCACGTGCAAGAGGTCTTACAAGAAACTGTGTGTGCATGAACTAACGTACATCTTCAGAAGACCGACATTCGTTATGGACTGGGTAAGTTTGATTATCAGGAAATTATTACAATATTTGGAAAAAGTTTCCGCGTAATGTTAGTTATAAAGTTCAAATCATAGCTAAAGAACTCATAAATGAAGTGTAGGCTACTGACGGCGCTGAGCGAACTCGAATAGCCAAGTTCTGCTTTAGCTTTAGGTGAATTGACTATCGGTTTAATGTGGATGTAAGAGTTAATTATATCAAAATCAACATTTTAAACGTAAAACAAAAGGTATATAGTCTACCCCACAAATGAGGTGTTCAGCGTTTCTTTACCCAACAGTTTGTTTACATTATGTCAGTGTCTGCATACTTAATGAGGTGGTTCGTGCTTAAAACAACGAGAACTGCGTAAGATGTGCCAAAATTACACACATTCAAAGTATTAGGCACTTTCGGAGCAGATTTTCAAATGAAGTACAAGAAAGTTCATTTCTCTTTCTGAATCGCCCTTTTGATACATAGCCTATCAACCAGTGAATTTTTTCAGTATCTTTAGTAGGCTATTATTTAGTTTAAGTTTGATTAACATGCGCGAGACACATAATGGATACTGGTTTAGTGAACTGATAATGTTTGTAACGATAAAAATAAAACGTTTCACGATGTAATTGAAACATACAGCGACACGATTCCGACTGCAAAACTTCTCATATTTGTAACGTTTTTCTGCATATACTTGTATGTATATATATACAAGTATATGCAGAAAAACGTTACAAGTATAAATTACTAATGAGAAGTTTTCGTGAAACGTTTGTTTTATATATATAATGCAATTATGAAGCGACGGTAGGCCTATAGGCTATAAGGTGATTTCTTCATGAACATTATAGAGAGCATTATAATTGTGCAGTTTGCTGCATAGCCTACTTTGTGAGCCAGGCGGTCGTAGTTACAGTAAGAGTAGACCTACATATCTCATTCAAACAATATGGTTATTGTCACTTATATATTAGTACTCTGAACACCGTTTTTTTTTTTTTTTTTTTTTTTTTACTTTAAGGAATATTCCACCGCAAAATGTATTAGGCCTAGTCATAATGCAGCCTATACTCACCCTCGTGTCTTTCCAAATCTCTGTGACTTTCTGTGGAACACCAAAGAACATATTTTGAATAACGTTGGGGTACCGAACGACAATTAAGGACCCTATAATGTATGTACAAAATATAGCCTACTCTTGTGTGATCCACAGAACACAGAAATGCATTCAAGTTCGGAGCTACATGACGGTGAGTGACAGAAAGATTCAGATTTGGTGTGAACTACCCTTCGTTAGTTCAACTGTCTAAACCATTTAACACAAAACAAAGAATTCTGGTGATTAAATAGCAAAACACTGTTATCTTCCAGAGTCTTTCAGGTAGCCTAGTGTCATTTAGACCAGCTGTATACCCATTATTGTAATAACGAATTTTAAATATTAAAACTGAAAGATGTAATGTCTCTCATATGGTTTTAACATAAATGACATTGGCTGGGGTTACCAAAGCACTTTAGCAAAACGTTAGTAAAGCACGCAACCTGCAAACCTTTCTTCTTCTTTTCTTTATAAGTGTACAAACAATGCGCAAATTATGGAGCACCCTCGACCTCAACCACTACATATTGTATATATATATAAAGTTTAATATTAATGGATTGCGATATTGTCACATTCCTGAATTTGCATTACGGGATATAACTTCATTGTATCACCTAATAGCAGTTCAAGTTCGAAAATTTAATAATTAATTACACATGAAATATGATACACCATGCAATATTGTGAATAAATAAATAAACGACACCCACTCATTCATATTCCTCATTAATTTTCCTCAAATTTCAGGTTCAAATCACATGGAGTAGTTCACTGCAGTGAGGATGCGGATGTTTGTGCGCGCATTAATACATTACTGTTCTGCAAGTAATAATAATAATAATATAATAATAAATAATAATAATAATAATAATAGTAATAATAATAATTCACATCTCATTTAATCACTTATCATTTGCAGTTTCAATTAGTCTCAGTTTCCGAAATAACATTAGAAATACACTACCTTAAAAAGGATGAATGTATATAACAAATGTTGCATCCACCCATAAACCAAGTACAGTGATGACGACAAAATTGTAAACTGTGTCGTGAAAAGCAAGAATTATGTCGCCTATTAATACTGGTATTTTTTTCTGTATCCAAGCAACACTATTGAGGGGTACTTTACACCCACACTTTAAAACTGATCTCCCGCCATGAATTCCATGCAGTTAAATCATACATTCCTCCTCTGACCGCCGCATCCTTCAATCTGGTCAGAGGCGCGTTTACTTGGGTCCCTGGACACGGATCTGAGAACATCGATAGCGACGTTTTAAAACCCAAACACATTAGAGTTTTAAACACTGACTTACAAAAACAAAGGTCAAGGTATTCATCCCTTTTACATTTATAAAAAATAAGTGATACAAGTCAGAAATTAAGTAAATGTATTCACCTCAGAATCCAGAAGGGATTAAACCAAAAAGTTAAATGCATGGACTACAAGTTTAATACACCAAACATGACAAATATTTTAAAACAGTGGTGATGATGTGAGGATATATGCAAGAATGCTTCATCCTAACTAAATCAGAATAGTTTTTCAAAATAACATCACAGAACACTAGAAGGCCTGTAAAACATGTCCTTATGCCACTGATTGATAACTGTAAACAATTCACTTCATTCTATATTTATAAAGTCACACGGAAACACAATCTCTGTATAAAGATCTAAGTTTTAGTATAACCGACAGGAATAGATTTAGAAAGAATATAGAGAAAGATGGGAGAAGTTACTTCTGACCAGAAAATATTTGCATTCAATTTGGAAGCCAATTTCGACAGGATTGGTGGGATGTGGGCCTCAAATTACTGTGACAAGGGAGAAAGAAGACTGATTCTGTGGGAAAGAGATGATTTAGAAATACATTTTCATATTTTGGTTCAAATGATCTGAATTTTTAAGCCTTAAATGCAATTATGCAAGGTGAACTTGCAGCTCCTCTGAAAAGCATCAAAAACCTTGGACTCCTGTGAAGAATGCTTGGTTTCCAAAAAATATATAAATCTGACTACTGCCCTTGATTTGCTTCCAAAAAGACAACATATCATAAAATCAAATTCATCCAAAAACAGCCTCCTTGACATTAGAACTCTCGCGGCTTTCTAATAACAACTGTTATGATATCTCTTGGTGAGATTTTGGGAGCATTCAATCTTTATGTACATTTCCCAAAAATGCTTTTCACATGCAAGCAATGCATGCTTGCTAAGAGTGCTCTCTGTTCATTTACATGATACATCACTGTAACTTCATTAGTATGAAGAACCTGAGGTGCTGTTGAAAAAAATGTTTAATTAAACAGTCAAATAATGTGCAAAAAGGATACAGATACAGACTGTTGGTCCTGGGACAGTACCCTAAAAAAATGCTTACTTAGAGTAGATTCTTAGAACAGTTCACCCAAAAATGAGTTTTTCCCTTCTGTTGAGCAATACATATACATATATATATATATATATATATATATATATATATATATATATATATATATATATATATATATATATATATATATATATATATATATATATATATATATTTTTTTTTTTTTTTTTTTTAATGCTGGTTAGCAAACAGTTGACAGTAGCTATTGACTTCCATAGTTCCATATGACTTTTGCATCAAACTCCTAATTTGCTGATTATTAATAGTTAGTAAAGTAGTTGTTAAGTTTAGGTATAGGGGGTTGGATTAAGGCATCTAAAACATGATCATGCCCGATAAGACATAAACATGTGCTTTATAAGTACTAATAAACAGTCAATATACTAGTAATTTGCATGCTAATAGGCAGTTAATTTATGATGAAAAACTAAAGTGTTACCAAAACTGCTAAAGGCTTGAAACAAGCGGAGGATGAGTAAATGATGACAAAATTTTTATTTTTGTGAGAACTGTCTCTTGAATCAGTATACTATGAATCTTTTAGGGGTCTTTTTGATGGAAATTTCTGAGAGTGTAAGATTATTCATGTAATCTATATTTTTTTCATATTTCTATACTTTCTGATAATTCTTTTTTCAGATAATTCATTCAAATTCAGGACATATAAAAATTATAAAGATATACAATTATACATAAACTAATATTTCCAATAACCAAGTAAATGTCTTATTTCTGTAGCGTTCATCAGGGACATATAGACATAATATAGAGAACTATAACACTAAAAGTATAATTAAGGCAAGTTGTTAAGAATTTATTTAATTTTATTATTATTATTATTATTATTATTTTAACGGGAACCCTAATAAACACTGAAGATACGAAACTTCATCTTGAATAGCCTATCAAAAAGCTCAAAAAGACCGTTTTGATCATTTTGGATTTTTTATAATTAGCCTATACATAACGCGCATTATTATTATTATTATTATTATTATTATTATTATTATTATTATTATTATTATTATTATTATTATTATTACAGACAACAGTAGTCCTTGCTCTTTTTCTTTTTTAGCAAGTATTCTGACACTGTAGGTTATTATTTAGGTGCTTTATCTTGCTCCTCATGTACAGTTTAAATTTCAGTTCAAATCAGCCCCCAAACCAGCGCATCATGGCCTATACTTGAACAGCAGTTGTGTTGGACCGGGAAACAATACTGTGCAGATCAGCAGAATTTAGTTTTCTTGCTGACCTACGTTAAAATTCCTAGTGAACGCACAGCCTTGTGGATCATGTAAGTTTGCATTACGCACGAGCCTACTGAGAGTTCATAGCTCCCTAGCAGTTAAAGAGGCAGGTGATGCTATTATGAGTACCGACATAAGAAAATATGAACGTGTCACCTGGTACTATGTATAAAATAACATCCATACACGTCAAACTTTTAACTTTGGAACAATAAACCATTTTCAAGAACAGTCAAGATCGAAGTAGGTTAACTTATGCATTTTGGACGATGAATGTATCCAGGGCTAACAGTCAACGGTTTGTTCAGGTGCACCTACAATACAGATAATAGTGTGCCTGGCATTTTTGCGCAAAGCAAATAGATTTAAACCTTTGAAGAAAGAAGATGAGGAGGAAGAGGAGGAAAAACAAAAGGACCAGAATGCAGAGCAAAAGCACCATGTAACATATCCCCATTCATATACCTTTAAATTTTGTTTTGCATTAATTGTTTTGCAAAGAAGAAAATATTTAAATTAATTAAACTACTTTTTGCCTTAGATTGTACAGTCAAGCAGATCAAGACAATAATATTTTCAATATTTCGAGTAATGTCCATTTATAATGTCTAAAATAAACGTATTAATTTCATGTATTTTCTACTATACATATTCATACATATAGCACTAATATTCAGTTATACAGTCCTAATTTACTTATAAACCAGAAATATTTTCAAAACAATTCCAAAGGCACAAAAACAACTTTAAAAATGCAGGTCTGTTATTTATGCATCATGAACAAATAAACGTACAAACAGGGGAACAAATAAACAATTTGAAACAAAGCAAGTTTCAAGATTTAAGTGATACAGATACACAGGTTTGTCTGTGCATGGAAGCTCAATTTCTGTCACCTCTACGCAATATCTGCGCCAGTCTCCATACAGACTACAGCCCTGGAGCCTTCCCCTTAACTGACAAAGTGATCAAAGCACTGGTGCACAACAACACCACCGTGAGTGAGTTTGATAGGCTAATCAGAAGAGTCATGGATAGAAGCATATGTTTGAGATACTGACTGAAAACCGGATATACTACAGTCTGCGTCACAGGGAAAGAGAGAACAACACTATATTGGGTTGTTAAATAAATGTTAAATAGAAATGATAAACCACTGACTAATGTTAATCACAAATCTTAATCTACTCAGAATCCAAAACTACTGTTCTACAACAGGAACGGAAACACTAGCCTATTGAATGAGAAAACACAGTAGCCTGTTTATATACTCTGATGTGTAACTCACAAATAAAAATGAAACCTTAATAAGTGATTAAATAAATGTTTAAAAAACGTTTGGTTTTTTAGTTAAAAGGCGTTGGAACTACTTCATTAAATATTTTCTGGCGTTTATTACATTAACCAATGACAGCATATTCTGTCTAAGTTGTTTGGTTAATAATAATATAATAATATTAGTTAAACATTTTATTAATTCTAGAATTATTTTGAGTTTTCCAATTAATTGTCATTAAAAAAAATCTTTATCTTACTTATACGGCTCATGAAACGCTTTAATCTCTATTATAAACTGTAGACCTCTGCGGTTTAGGGACATTACAATTTTAATGATTGACTTCCAAAAATACAAACATCAAACGCCAAGGAACAATCAGGGTTGGCCTATCTCGACGGGGTAGCCCCTGTGACAGTATGCAAAGGGAGGTCTATCTTAATTCTCCATAACAAAAAAGTACAAAGGCCAGTCGGAGACCAAAGACAATTTAACACCTCCCTCTGTACGCGCGCCCCGGCGGCGCCTCGGCGGATAGAGCGCGTCTCTCATTAGTGACAAGATGGGACGACCTGGAAGATGCAGAGGTGAGGGAGGGGGGTGGACAGCGACTACAAAAACAACTCATCTTTCCCTTCATAAACGAACTTGGCTCGGAAGACAAGCAGTGACGAGAGAGAATTCCCTTTTCTGGGGAGGGCCTGGTCTGGGACTGTTTTGAGGACTATGAGAAGCTTTTGAAAATCCAATCGGGGAATATTTGGATTGCGTACGTGGATATCAGCCGTAAAATGCGTAAGTAAGCCTAAAAAACTTATATTTTTACAGCAGGCATTGGGGAGGACTTTTAGAAAATGCGCCCGGTTCTTCATATCGTGTCACATTTAAGTCAAGTATAGGTTTACTGTACAAAAAAAACTACATCTGTGTGTAGCGAGCTCAGTTAGGGAATTGGGAGTTTACTGAAAACCCCGTCTTTCTGAGTGTAAAGGTAATATACGCAAAGTAAACGAATGCCTAATGTGAAGTAAACTTTTCAGTAGCAGAGGGCAGGGAGTCGCCGGAGTCTACTGTTGCTCATGCTGACAGTGATCAAGGAGAGGAAGAGTGCCCTCGTATTTCACTGCTGAATGGGACAGACCAGAGTCGGCGACACCGGACTGCTTTCACGAGGGAGCAGCTGACCCGTCTTGAGCAAGAATACTGCAAAGAAAGTTACGTGTCTCGACCCAGACGATGCGAACTGGCGGCAGCGCTCAACTTGCCCGAGACTACAATAAAGGTAATTCACGATGTAGACCTTTTCATGCCACATTCAACCTCTGGCCCAACAAAAGCTTCTCAGGACCAACAGGCAGCATTTAAAGTGCATTAAAAAAGAGCTCATAAAAAAAAAAAATAATAATAATAACTGAAACTAACTTCTGCTATTCGTCGATATAATATAATATATATATATATTTATTTATTTTTTTTTATTTTTTTTTTTATTTAAGGTAATTTAAGAGAGGATTGTTTGTGTGTCTTGTGAGGCTGGGAAACAGCCAACCCAAGAACCCATAAAATCAGACACCGGATCTCCATCCCTGATAAAACTGAAAATTTGATTGTACATCTGCCATTACTTATCCCACCTTTACTAAGACAATTTATCCCTCTGTTTCATTATAGGTCTGGTTCCAGAACAGGAGGATGAAGGACAAGAGGCAGCGTCACAGTCTGAACTGGCCTAATCCACTGGACCCAAACCTGTGTGCCTTCATGGTGAGTCAGGCGGCTGCTGGACTCCACTACCCACTGCTACCCCGCTTGCCCCTTCATCTATACTCTCATCTGGGCATGGGTGGCCTCTCAAACCACTACAGTGCCACCACAAGGCCATTGGACACTTTGCACCTTCCTCCTTCTACCTACCCCTGGCTGACTGGACTTCCACAGCCAGCTCTCTATTCCCCCGTCCAGACAATGCACCATCCCACAGGATGCCACTGTCCCCACTGCCTGCACTGGAGACCAGACCATCTGCATAAACCTAGAGGGGGAGCTAGGACAACCACGCAACCCAAAACCTTTGGCAGTGCTTCAGGATAAAAGAACAGTGAAGTCTTTGGCATGTTAAAAAGATAGTTTATGCCTTTTTTTCTTCTGTGGGACACAAATATTATATTTTTCCCCCATATTTTGACATTTTAAGGTTGTTGTATTCATGCATCTGTACAGTTATTCAGAATCTTGATATCGTCAGACATGAAGAACTGTTTTGTTGTTTATCTTCGAAGTTAGTTCATAAACGTTTTTCATCTGTTGACATTTTTGCACCTGAACACTGTGGTAGATGTGTACATATACGCTTTCCGAAAATATATATGACAAATTTGATTATTAAAATATTTATGAAAACATTTTACTTCATGTATTTCTGCCTTTTCTTTTCCAGATAAATAATAATACGAATTTATATAATAATGATATAATAATAAGGTTATAGAAGGACAGAAAACAATTAATGCTCTACTCATTAACATCCTCAAATCTTTAAAGCCGACGCAACTCTAGTAATTTGCACAAACAGTTTTGTCATTGTTTAACACCAACCTGTTGACTAAACAGCACTGTAATCATAAAGACTACTTATCAATTTACAGACACAAAGCTCCTGTCATTATAATCAATCCTAGACACAACCTGCTGAATTATGATCTTGAAAATCTAAAATCAAACAGCCTGTAACCAGACAAAACATCAGCAGGTGAGGAGCGTCTGAGACTACCGAGCCTCACAGATCATGCTCTAATAAATAATGTCTGCAAGTGTGCATGTGAAATGCTTGAATTAATGCAGAACATATGACAGTGGCAGCAAAATAGACTTAAGCCACACTTAAAAATAAATGAATGTATGTGTATATAAATATAAACATATACAGTTAAAATGTTAATAAAATCCTTTGGCTCAGAAAGGATGCATTAAATTGACCAAAATGGCAGGAAAGACATTCATAATGTTACCAAGGATTTCTATTCTTATGCAACTTCTATTCACAAAAAGTTTTCAACATGTGTTGACAATGTTTCTTAAGCAGCAAATCAGCATATTAGGATGATTTCTGAAGGATCATGTGACACTGAAGACTGACTGAGTAATGAATGATTGAGCTTTGCCATCCCAGGAATACATAACATTTATCATACAGTATATATATTTTAAATTGTAATATTTCATAAAATTATTTTCTGTTTTCACTGCAGTGCAGCTTTGGTAAATATAAATCAACTCCAGACTTTTTAAATGGTAGTATTTCAATTTACTGTAAGGCTAATGAGTTCTAGCTACCATTGTGTATAAAATTATGACACAGTCATGACTTTTAAGAGTATCCAACTTAAAACCACATACACACAGCCAAAAGTAGACAGGCACCACAGTTACCACACTAGAAATTAGGAATTTGAGAAGGTGAAAAGCATCATAGACAAGTTTATGTGAATGAAGGCACCTGTTGAATATCCAGGTGTGCTGGCTTATTTCACCTCCACCTGCTGCAGGTGAATTCTAGTTAAAAGGCTGCTGAATCTGTGTCTCAGTGTAAATTAAACTTGTCTGGCTTGTGTCCCGATTCCCTCTTACAAGAAATTGAGCTAAATGCTGTACATTCAAACTGATTTGTGGCTACCAAAAAAATTTGTGCTGTAAAAAACTACAGGGAAAAGTGTGCCGTTTCATATGAGTGAAATATATATACTGTATATATATATTTATTTATGTTTGCAAGGAATTTCATAGCATAACTTTAGACAGAATGCCTTTAACAACAAGGTATTTGTAAAATAAAAATAACTACCCTACACAGTAAAATGCAGCTGCATGTAATACTGTCACATCTCCTCATGTTTAGAGGTGTAAACTACAACACTTTGGATGCACAGAGACTAACAGTCTCCAGTACCCTTGTCTGAGCCTGACAATAACTCAATGGGTGACGTCTGCAGTAAAGCCCCAGCAATAGGTGGGAAATGACAGTAAAAAAACAGCCGATCCTGTGAATTGTAAGTGATGTGGTAAATTGGGATGGACTGTAAAGAGATTCTCCTCTATAGTGACTGTGGGAACACCGATTGAGCACACAGTAGCAGATCCTCTTTAGTCTGGAGAGCACTACCGTGTGATTTTTACAACTTCCTGCTCTTAATACTGCCTCGGCCCTGAGGGAGTCAGAGGTGGACAGGTTGACATGATTGCAAGTTCTCCATAAACCTTCCTCTGTTTGCTTCAGTATATAAATATAAAAATGATATAAAGTTAAATATAAACTGTAGTCTATGTAATTGATCTATGTAGCTACACATTTCTTAAAAATCATTTTATTGTAATTTTAAGAAGGTGCATCAAATTGCATCATATGCCATTTCAGATCAGTCTGTTGTTATTTTATTTTTATATTATGAGTTATTCAGAAACTAAAGCAGAAGTTAAAAAAATAGAGAAAGGTCCCCTGCATTTCTCAGACAAGCAAACTTTTTACTGCATTGTTCATTTGCAGCATTTTGCAGGATTTTGCACTAGTTTGCAGTCAGTGAGATTTTTATAAATGAATTATATTTTGAATAATACATTTTAATCAATACTTTTATTCAGCAACGATGCATGAAATGTATGTTTTAACGTTTCAAAAGATTTGAATTTCAAATAAATGCTGTCATTTGAGCTTTCTATTCATTTATAGAATCCTAGAAGAAGAAAAAAATCACAGTTTGATCAAAACGATTAAGCAACACAAATATTTTCAACACTGATAACAATGAGAAATATTCCTTGAGCAGCAAATCAGCATATTAGAATGATTTCAGAAGGACAATGAACATTTGAGTTATGACTACTAAAAATTCAGCTTTGTCAAAACAATAACAGAATTTTTAAATGTATTTAAAAGGAAGTTATTTCAACCCTAATCTTTTGAACAGCAGTGTATTTACTCACTGATTCTCCTACGACTGAAAATGAATTCACAAAAACACACTTCATCACTAAATACAGAAACATGATGAGGAAAAGCCACTATAAGTTTAAAAGGAAATTAAGTTAATTATTAAAGGAAATTAAGGAAAATAAAGTCTCAGAGACACATTAGCACTTCAGGGAAACCTGTCTTATACAGTGAAACAGATGTATTGTTAAAAACTGTAATATCCATAATCTTTTCTAAGTGTAACATTTCAATGGGTCTCAGACAGTCAAGTATATGCACTGAGCTTCACATATTGCTGTAGTTGAAAGTAAGATACGGTAAGTAGGTGGGTACAGAAAGCTTTGTTTGGTTCATGTGGCAGACACACTGAGAAGCTGCTGTGTGTGCCAACAACCACAGCTGCATCATCTTATGGCTGAATGATCGCCTGAAGCTGCCTGGAGCGATTACCCCAAAAATATGCAAGCGTTTGTCCTGCTAAAGAATTTCCCTGTACAGAAACACAATTCTAAAGTTATGGCCATCTCTTAAATTCAGAAAATTATTTTTCAATATTTATTAATATCCTTTAGCTGTTGATTTTATCCAAAGTATCTTACTGTTGCAAGAACAAAGTACACTTGCAAGAACAGTCATTACTGTCATCCAGAATCCCTTAGCACTAGGCTACACTATATTCTACATTTTACGTGTTCTATGTTTTACAACAATTGTCTGTCCATGAAATACAATATGAATTTACATAAACCACAAATCATCCAACTAATTTTCTAAGATTAAACCCTTAAACAAATATGAGCAAACAAAGTTTATATGCATCAATGATTCATCCTCAGTGTCCTTGAACAAATGAAAATCTGTCTTTGTCTCTATAGTCTCTCTATTGCTCTCATTTCTGCAATCTTGTACATATGATAGCATAATTAGTCACATGCATGCAAAAATAAATAAATAAATAAAAAACAAAGGAGAGCAAGCCAGAGAGTTATGAGTATGATGTTTCTATATTGTTGCTAGGACAGAGCTTTATTGCAGCAGTAAAATCTACAGGCTTGGCCTGTGTCAACTGAAGCTATTTAAATACTGTAAAACTCAGATATAGAGTGATGAAATCTCTCTGTGTCAAAGTTGTCTGTCTTTTTTTAACTGTCTGTTCAGAGTGAGTAAAAAGTTAAATAGTGATGATGGTTCAGTCAGAGAACATTTCGGTCTTCTCAGAGAAAGCCCCTTTACATGCTTTTGTAGAGTTGTGACTTCAAGGGCAAAACGTAAGTCCATAATATGCTAAATTGAATACAAAATCTACTGAAATGCATTGTATTTTATGTCAATATGCATAAAACATATGAGAAGGAAAAAGACAACAGAAAAAAGAAACAAAAAGAAAATAATTACATTCTCAAAACTAGTTTATAATCTTAAAAAATGACCACAATTTCTGTTATACCACAAAATCAAAAGTTATTAAAGCCTCATTCCTCACCATATCATCCCAGAGCATCACAGAAGACTCCTCCCACCCTTGGACAGACTCTTTTCCTTTCCACCAACCCAAAACCACAGTTGCTGCAGTGCACACGTCAAAACCAAAAGATTGCAATGGTTTTCATTCTCTCAGACTACTGGGCTCCTCGAAACTCTGGCATCTACTCTGAGGAGAAAGACTGAACTCTTACACTGCTAATAACTGTATCGCTATTCAATGGATAGTCACAAATAGCTATTTTAATAAATACATTTTACCAATGCAACACAATGCACAAATCACTTTTTCTGAAATCTGCAATGTCGTCTGGAGACTTGCACAGCTTCAAAATGCCACGTTAATGCCAATAACCATGATGTGAATCCCAGTGATAGAAGTCGATATCCAATATCACTAAAAAGAAAAAAAATACTACATTATTATATTTCACACAAAAACAACAAAAAAAAAACCTCAATCTTCCAGTACTTCGGGTAGAAACTATTCTTGTTTTTTTCATAACCTATCACTGTCCATTTGCAATGGGGTTTTGCATTTCATCTCAACCCGAAGATATTGCCTTCAGGAATGAATTCTCTACACTTGTTAGAAAAACACAAAGGTCATAGCAACCGGATTACCACTAAAACTGATGCATCAATCTAAAATGACTGACATATCTGGTTTGAGGTGGATGCTGCTGGAATGCACAATGCAAGACCTGTAAGATTTTATAAACATGCAGTGCTTTTAATCATTAACTCGTCAAAACTCATAAAGTGGTGACCTTTGGCAATGACAAAAATAGTTTAAATGGTAAAACATCTGCAATGTCAGATAGAAAAAAAAATACAAATGTCGAGAAAAAGCAATAAACTTGAATAAATCATACCTGGTCATCTACGATGTGATATTCTTTGGTGAAATATTCCATCATTTTAATATTTTGGACCAACAGCAGTTCTCAGTCATTACAGGGAAATGGATAGTCTTCTGCAGATGTGGGCACAGAATCTGACACCGTTTTAATTCAGTTTTTCTGCTAGAGTGGTGAATAGAACAGGCTGTAACAATTTCAAATAAGGAGACGATTTGACTTGTTTAGCTTACAGGGCAATAGTTAAACCATGGAACATAGATGTAAGCAGTCAAATTAAAAATAAATCTGTCACCAAGTCCCCATGTAGCTTGTTTAAGTCGGTGAGCTAATAATTTTCACAGCTGTGTTGCATAGCTTTAGGGAAATGTACCAGCACAATAGGGGATTCCTAACAGGTTGACTAACCTGATCGCTGTTCAGTTGATACTCCAGGGAGGGGACAGTTTGGTTCTCAGTCGTTCTCATTGGTCCAGTAATTTACATGTTCAGGCCATACTGTATTTTGCACAGCACTGTTGAAAGAAAACAGAATGGTCATGTTCATGAAAGCGAATTAGGACCATCTCCTTGTTTTTCTGAGCATGGCATGATAGGTGCATGAACTGAATATTTTCTGCTAGATCAGGCTTATTTTATTACTATTATTCTTGTTCTAATGTTTTTCACACCATAATGTAAAATAAGATTTTTAAAGGTTGCAGTTTGGTTGTTTCTTTGAAAACAGTCAATCCAGCAAATTATCAAAAGCATTAACATGTGCAATTTGGTGCAGTTGTTGTTATTTATATGGGTAAAAAGTAAGAAGAAAATCTGATCGCTTGTAATGTAAATTAATTAGACATTTATAAAAGTACAGCAGACTACTTACATAAAATGCATGTAAATTTCAGCTGTCTCATATCTCCGAATAATATGTCTAGTAAAATGGTATTTACATGCTTTTAATTTCAATGTTTTATGATCTGTTTTCATTTTTGACTAAACATACAGTGCAATACAATGATGATTGGAAGAGGTACAAACAAACGTTCCTCAAAAGCCTTATGTGTCATATTTGATATACTTTACATTGCAGGATTTTTCTAAAGCATGATGTATAGATAATCAAGAAAACTTAAGTTGGTAAAATCCAATAAGTGTTCGTCTTCAAATATTAAAAAAGCTATTCTTACATTTTTGAGCATCAAGATTTCACAGCAAAAATAAACGTGCACTACAATGGGGTATTTAAAATGATAATATAAGGCCTTTTACTTGCTAAAAAAGTATAAATTATCAAACATATAACAGAAAGCATTTAGTATATTGTACAACATTCTTTTCAGCAAAGTTTTGATCATATTGATCAAAGAGGCGACACTAGACTTTATAGGGTTAATGTACAGTAGAGAGTATGTAATTAGCAATAAGTCGAAAATGCTTGTTTATATGCATCTAGTTCCGTTCTGAGTTGATTAATGGTTGGGAAACAGATTAAATTCATGTATTTGCTAATGTAACTGCTTGAATGCTTTTACAATAAATCTGTGGCTTAATGTTCATACAGGGTTGTGGTTGTGTCCTGTGGTTGGCAGCATACTGTATGTCTGACCTCTGTCAACCTGTTAAGTGTAGCTACAACCTTATCTGTGTCATGATAAAATGCCTATGGTCGCATATAAATTGTAAGAGATGCATGTCAGTGGGTGTTTTCACAGTCTGGAATGCTGCAGGTTAACTGATGTGGTTGTATACTACAGTGGTTGATTTGTGTTTAAAAAAAAGCAATGGTTTCTGTGTTATCTGTGTTGTGTGCTATTAACTGGCAAGCTGGAAGCACACTGAATCAAGAACAGCTTGCTTGTACAATGAGCCTGCCAATGAGACATGCCACAAGTTTATGGGCCTCCACAGACATGAGGATTTCCCAAGGTCCTAGAGTCTGAAGCTATGCACATTCTGCTATTTGTAGTTGGGGGAAAGTCATTCATGCTGTCCCATGTAAAAAAAAGAAAAGAAATACACTTAAGTTGTACTAATATCAATGCACTTATTTTATTTTTATTATTCTATACTAGGTGCATAAATGTGTTCTTTTTGAACTACTTTAAGTATGTTAAGTACTCTTTTAATATTTGCTCAAGATGAACTTTAAGGCAATTGCAAGGCATTTTAATATATTTAGTTGTGTTAAAATGTAACTAATCCATTATACCATACTGGAAAGAATATGAATATTCCATTACATAATAAAAAAGCTTAATACAATTTTATGCACACACATACATAAAGAAGTTACTGAAAAAGAAAGAGCAGAAGTAAATAAAGTGAATTTAAGCCTGCAAATGGCTAAACCAAACAAAGAAACAAAACATTTCAAATGTCACCACTGTCATCTTCAAGTTGTTGCATTTTCTTCATCTGAGGGCTTGCAATCCATACACTGTGTTCTTTAAAAAACTGTATTGCAGGGTGTGTGAAAGGGAAAATAATTAATCAGCAGTGCTGAATATCACATGCATTATAATTTGTAGAGATATATGTATTAAAATTTATTTTTGGCCTGTTTACACACTTCATGTTGTTTTAGTGTGAACAGGCCCTTTGACTGTTCTCAGTTTATCTTTCAAAGCTTGGACTAAATCCTCATCAAGCTTGACATGAGTGTCCTTTTTCATCCTCTTGTCTGTCGTCACTATACAATACTCTGTGTTACACTGAACATAAGGTTAGAAGCGGCCCAACATCTCTACAACAGAAGTGCTGAATCCAAAGTTAGCATGACACTCAGAGCCCCATAAGTCACTTCAATATGTCAATATATTGGGGCTGGGGGCGGAAACTCCCATAAACATTGAGGGACCCCCCCCCCATAAAGCGCAAAAAAATTTACTTGAATGGGGGAAATAGGGGGGGGGTCTCCCTGGTTTTCATTCAAACTGGGATACTATATTCATTCAAATTATCATACTGCCGCTGCCACAAAGTGATACTGTCCATTATTTGTCAGGTGTACACGCTCAGAAAAAGCACATGCAAAACAGCACACGAATATAATGTTTAACTTGCAAATCTTTAAAGCACATGCAAATAACAAACTTTTGTGATTTCACAAAGTGCAGTGCCCCCTGAGTGTAACTCTACCACTGAGCGAATGTAAGTCGAGTTGTATAGTATTGGGATGGAGGCACCAGAACTGCAACTGAACTGATGAGCAGACGCAACTTTTAAGCACCTAATAAGTTGTTCGTGGGAGGCAGGAGCTGACCTGGTTTTCTAGTCAGGAAAATAAAATGATGATTTCTGCTGAAAACGTTACCACTTCAACAGTATACAGCTATGTGATTGGATTATTACATGCAAAGCCGATTTGAAAAGCTTTGCTCTGATTGTTCAAATTGAATATAACAAGAAATTACAAACTTACCTAGAGTCACAAAATAATGAGGTTCCAAATCTACACACATAGACGCTTTAAGAAGCATGAAGCTATAGTAAAAGTATAATATTTTGTCAGATCCATTTAAAATTAATTTGCACACAGTATATTGCAAAAGCATGATGACACAAAAACGTTGTGAAGAAAATGTTAACAATTGTTCTGAGTATAAGTTCTGTTAATGAAAATAATAACATAAATTATAATAAAAATACAAAACCTTGAACCTTATAAAGTAGATCTCAAGAAGGTACAGTTGGTACAGAAAATAATCCCCCCATTTAAAATAATATTTTGTTGCTTTGCCTCCTGAAATTAGGATGGAGACCGTTTTTGTTTTATCCAGCTGTATTTACTCAGTGCAACTTATAACATCCAAGTGAAAGATATAACACCAAAAAAACAAAAAACAAAACCGGAAACAGACACAGAACAAGTTGGAAAAAGGACTTGTGTCAGTAGTTTGTTGAACCACTTTTTGTTTTAATTACAGCCTTTAGTCTGTTATTGATGTGATGTTTATCAAGGTATGGTGTCCCATACTCTGAATTTGTTCTCTGTATTTCATCCATACAAGTGCACACACACAGTAGTGAGTAGTGAACACACACCCGGAGCAGTGGGCAGCCATTTCACTGCAGTAGCCAGA
The DNA here is from genome assembly GCF_963082965.1 of Carassius carassius. Lineage (NCBI taxonomy): Eukaryota > Metazoa > Chordata > Actinopteri > Cypriniformes > Cyprinidae > Carassius > Carassius carassius. The sequence goes on from NC_081763.1 coordinate 11,165,607, forward strand.
GAGCAGTTGGGGGTTTGGTGCCTTGCTCAAGGATCTCATCTCATTTGTGGTATTGGAAGAGAGTGCTGGTCATTCACTGCCCCCACCTACGATCCCTGCCAGTACCCAGACTCGAAGCCACAACCTATGCGTTACAATTCAGACTCTCTAACCTTTAGGCCACAACGTTAGGCCAAATGGTTCACTCTGGACCCCTCACACCCAGCACGTTCCCTCTTTGAACTGTTGCTGTCTGGTCGGCGCTACAGACACTGAGCACCAAGACACCAAAACTATCCATAGTTGATTGTTTGCTTCAGTTGCACTACCAATGACTGAAATGCTCTAGCAAAGCTCTTTTCATGCTGAGCTAATCAAAATGATCACAGCTAATCACTGTTGAAAGTCAAATGGCTTTGTGTGCCACTGAGAAGGTGATTAGTTTGTGTCTGTCTTAATGTCAGGCTGCAAAGCAACAAAATTTGATTATTTTTAAGGGGGGGGTAATTCTTTTATATACGCACTGTAGATGTTAAGACCCATGTACAGATGATACATATTCAATTGTTGTGACATATGCATGATTGTCCCCCACCAGTTACACTGGTATTGGATTTCAGTTTTGGAAAATGTGGAATGAAGTTTTACACTTTTTCATGGTATTTGTCATTTGTTTATTATAGTGAATGATAAAATGGTGTCTTTGAATCAACCCAGTCTCATGCACGGTCCCCCTCTGGTAGCCTATTTTGCCTAACTAGACTATGGTCTATAAACATATACAGGTGCATCTAAAAAAAATAGAATATCATGGAAAAGGTCTTTATTTTTTTTAATTTAATTAAAAAAAGGCAAACTTTCATATATTCTAGATTTATTGCACACAAACAGAAATATTCAGTTTTTTTTTGTTTTTATTCTGATGGTTAACACGTAGAGCTTAGGAAAATGTAAAATTCAGTATCTAAAAAATTATAATATTCCATTTTGAGCTTGATTAGTTATTTTTGAGTATAAATACTTGGCACCTCTTGGGCTAGTTTAGAACATGCAACCACAATTATGGGAAAGACTGACTTGACAGTTGTCCAGAAGACAATCATCAACACCCTCCACAAGGAGGGTAAGCCACAGAAGGTCATTGCTGTTCACAGAGTGCTGTATCAAAATATATTCATAGAAAGTTGACTGGAAGGAAAAAGTGTGGTAGGAAAAGGTGCACAAGCAACAGGGATGACCACAGCCTTGGGAAGATTGTCAGGAAAAACTAATTCAAGAACTTGGGAGAGTTTCACAAGGAGTGAACTGAAGCAGAGTCAGCGCATCAAGAGTCACCACACTCAGATGTCAAGTTCAAGTTCAAGTCTGCTTTATTGTCAATTTCCACATGTACAGTACATACATACAGAGAATCGAAATTGCGTTACTCTCAGACCCCGGTGCATACAGATAACATTAACATTAAAGCCTAAAAAAATCTAGATAAAATATAAAATGTAGATACAACTATACAATAAGGGAATGTAAAAGCAAAAATGCATATAATAAAATTAAAAATAAAGTTAAATAAAGCAGCGCAAGGCAAATGACAGATATAGTGCAAATCAATGAAGTGAACAACAGTGCAGATAAAAGATTTTTAGTGCAAAAAAACCACTTATTAAAAAAATACCTTATTAAGTCTGAGTAAAGTGACAAGTGACAAAGGGCTCAAGAGCAGTTATTTTATTTAACTGACTGATGAGGTAGTGGAATGACGTCAGTTCCATGCCGAATGAGGTAGTGAGCAGACCAATACTGCACAAAGTGATTTGTGCATGCCATCATATAATTAGTGTGTGTGTGTGGGGGGTTCATAGTTCAGTGGTGCATGGGGCAGAAGAGGGGAGGGGGGGCAAGTTCGGGAGGGAGTTCAGCTTCCTGACAGCCTGATGGATGAAGCTGTCCTTCAGTCTGCTGGTCCTGGCCTGGAGACTCCGCAGTCTCCTCCCTGATGGCAGCAGGCTGAAGAAGCTGTGTGATGGGTGAGTGGGATCACCTGTGATGCAGAGGGCTTTGCGGGTGAGACGTGTTCCATAAATGTCCTGGAGGGAGGGGAAAGAGACACCAATGATCTTCTCAGCTGCTCTCACTATGCGTTGCAGAGTCTTTCGGCAGGACGCGTTGCAGGCGCCGTACCACACAGTGATGCAGCTCGTCAGGATGCTCTCGATGGTGCCTCTGTAGAAGGTGTACATGATGGGGGCCGGGGCTCTGGCTCTCCTCAGTTTGCGGAGGAAGTGCTGCGGTGTTTTCAGTCCAGGAGAGGTCCTCAGGTCTTCAGGAAAAGAGCTACAGCTTTCACATTCCTAGAACCAAGCCACGACTGAACCAGAAAATAACATCAGAAGCATCTCACCTGGGGTAAGGAGAAAAAGAACTGGACTGCTGCTCAGTGGTCCACAGTCCTCTTTTCAGATGAAAGTAAATTTAGCATTTAATTTGGAAATCAAGGTCTGGAGTCTGGAGGAAGACTGGAGAGGCACAGAATCCATAGTCCAATGTGAAGTTTCTGAAGTCAGAGATGATTTTGGTGCCATGACGTCTGCTGGTGTTGGTCCATTGTGTTTTATTAAGTCCAAAGTCAATGCAGCCATCTGCCAGGAGATTTTGGAGCACTTTATGTTTCCATCTGCTGACAAGCTTTATGGAGATGCTGATTTCATTTTGCATTAGGACTTTAGCACCTGCCCACAGCGCCGAAACCACTTCCTAGTGGTTTGCTGACCATGATATTCCTGAGCTTAATTGGCCAGCCAACTTACCTGACTTGAACCTCACAGAGAATCTATGGGTTATCGTGAAGAGGAAGATAAGTAACATCTGACAAACAATACAGAAGAGCTGAAGGCCGCTATCAAAGCAACCTGGGCTTTAATGACACCTCAGCAGTGCCACAGGCTGCTCGCCTCTACGCCACGCCACACTGAAACAGTAATTCATGTAAAAGGAGCCCCTACCAACTATTGAGTGTTTTGTAAAAAATATTTTTATTGATCTCTGAGAAAATATTCCTGATTTTTGAGATTTTTCTAAGCTGTAAGTCATAACCTTCAGAATTAAAACAAAAACTCTTGAAATATTTCAGTTTGTGTGCAATGAATCTACAATATAAGAAAGTTTGCTTTTTTAATTCAATTTAAAAAAATAAAGAACTTTTCCATGATATTCACATTTTTTAGATGCACCTGTGTGTCTGTTTTGTATCTCTTACAGTGAAGATACAGGTCTATATTCCCAGTTACTGATTAGGTTTTATTTATTTATTTATTTGTATTTATTTTATTGGTCCAAATATGCATTTTTTCTAGCTTAGTTGTGATTTGGTTTTATTAGCAGTGCTGGTCTGAAGAAACTGCTATTTGTCAGGTATTAGTGAAATCTGCCTATTTATCCCTGTAAAAATATTTTGACGTTCTCATTTGAGCTTTTAGCAATACATATAATAATAGTATTTAATTTTAGTACTATACAAAAATTTACGTTCAGCTGTGACAGGAATGAGTATGACTTTAATATCAGGCCAGATCAAAGCTTCATTAAGTGCTGTTTATTATTTTTTTATTATTATTTGTATACTTTGCAGCCCAAAAATCTTCACCAATATAGTTCAATTATGGTAATAGCTGAATTTTCTGGTTTATAATGCTGGTTTAAAAAAAATAAAAATACAGCAAACTCAGAAGCCCTGTCTCGGATGCCACCTACTGGTCAACAGCACACATGGCATCGGATTCTGCCTTGAAAGCATGTGTGAATGAGATTATTATCAGACTATATAATTATTCCCGCAAATTGCAGTATAATTGCAAAAATACCCTTGAGACTATTCTTATACTTTATATATTCATTCCTTGCCTTTTACCTCAGAAATTGTAACATTAGTACAGCACAGTCAATGCATAAAAAAATTGTGGAACCAAATAAATTTAGTGACGCTTTTGCTCTTGCAAATCTACATTCTTTCACCAACAGAACACCTTAGTAAATACTGTTACTTACTACAGCATAGCATTCTTAATGATTCTTTAAAAATGTACTCAGGGTTCAGCAAAGAATCATTTTTGTTTGCACAAGGTTCATGAGTTCTTCAGCTGAAATTGTTTCATGGAGATTTTAAAAATGTGTTGATGGTTCTTTATGTTCTTCAGACCACTGTAATGGTTTCTGGGTAAAAGAAAGAGCTAGAGAAGAGCCTCTTATTACATCAGACCATACAGCCTTTTTTTTGGAACCTTATTTTTAAAAGTGAAAAACAAAATGAATCATGTTTCAGTTAAAGAAATTCACCCCCCAATTTTTTTTTTTATTCTGTCATCATTTACTCACACTTATGTCATTCCAAACCGGCATGATTTTATTTCTTCTGTGGAACCATATATTTTGATAAATGTTTCATTGTTTTTTTTTTTTTTTTTCTCTTTCTCTTCATTTAATGGAAGTCAGATGGTCACTAAAACTATTTGCTTACCAAGATTCTTCAAAATATCTTCTTTTGTGTTCTGCAGAAGAAAGTATATCACTGTAACGATATCAACCTTCATATTCATCCGGAAGAAGGAGGCGGAAACCGGCGGACAATCAAAAACATTTTAATAACAAAATAAACACAAAAACAGCGCACCAGCCCCTCACGGACGACTGGTGCGCGCAAATAAAACCCAAAACACAACTAAAAGCCCAGGCCTGGTCCTCTCTCGTCCTTCACTGTCGTCGCTCCAGTTTTATATCCTTCCATCTCCTCCATGGGCCTCGAGACCGGTGGGACGAACAGGTGTAGTTCATCTCCAATCACTCCCCCGGCCTCGCTCCCATGTCCCTCGGCCCCGCCCCACTCGTCACAATCACGCATATCAAGTATATCATTACAAAATAATGCAAAGACATAAACATGCATAGATTTCTACTGTGTTGTCCTCACTGGTGAGGATCTGACAGAATAAGTGAATAATTTCAGAAGACCAACTAACAAAATAAATAAATAAATAACCCAGATATGCTTTCCTAAAGCTGTCGAAATAAAAGAGGCAGGATTGAATTGAATTGTGATTGGCCTGCCTGTAAAAATCATACACCCTGATAGTAATTAAGCAAGAGGGCGATCTGACTTTTTGCGGTTGGGGAAAAGTCTTAAAAAAGGCTCAGCTCTTGTAAACAGCATCAGAGGGAGCTCATTCAGACCGACCTGCATCATTCACATGCCACTTATTACTCGTTCCCCAACCGTTAAGCCTTCTCTCTGCATTGTAAAAAAAAAGGTGTGCACCAGTGTGCAGTAAAGAAATCTGCAATAAACCGCCTTCACTGGAACTACACAAGAGCCCGATCTTTAACTCCCCTGACTCAGAGTCCTTCAGCAGCCTCTTGAATGTCAAGGGGAATGTGAGATATTTTAACAGGGCTTGAGCTGGTGTGCTGGGTGCAAAGGGAAGATCTTAACCCTTAGGAGACAAACATGCATCTGCTACATCGCATGGATTAGCCTGGAGCTTCTGTTTAACTACTTCTTATGCTGAAATTGATGCCTGTACAGCTTGATGACATTCTCAAAGGAAGATTATCTCCATAGAACTGGCTTCTAATGTAATTGAGCTACTTGCCAAACCTTGCACATCAAAATTTGGAAAAACAGTGCTATTGCAATGTTGAGTGATATGTTTAAAGGCTCTCCCGTGAGTTAAAGCATCTCTGTGCAAATTTCCATGCACCACCCAGGCACAACTCATCCATGTTTGGGTGTGAACGCCCCTTAACCAGGCACAGACATCAAACAAGGGCTCATAAAGAGGCCAGGTTTGTAGAGGCTGCAACCCAAGACATGGCTTTCACCGTTGGTACTTTTTCGGGGGGAACCCTGGGGGGTCTGGAAGGAGAGGGATGCTGGACACGGGAGTGGTTTTTATAGACAGGTACAGTAATCCGAGAGCACTGCTCCTGCCTGCTTCAGCGTCACCTGCTTTCTTTACAGACAGCCAGCTGGCCATAACCAGTGCCTGCCTCTGGGCATCACGTCCCACCACCCTCTGCTCACAACCTCCCTCATTCACTCACTCTCTGTCCCTTGGTTTGGGAAAAGATGGAATTGATGGTGATTTTGACCAGCAGAAAAATAAACAGTGTGTGTGTGTGTGTGTATTTCTCCAAAATTGAGAATAACACGAAGCATGCATGTAGTGAGTCATCATGGAGGGAAAAAACAAACTTTTTGACTTCTTTAAATTTGAGGTTTATGCAAACAACTAGCCAGGAAGATCTTTTAAAATCCTTAATTTGCCATCTTTTCCCTTAGTTTTCTGAGATTTTGGGGCTTGAGATGAACCCAGCCCAGACAGTTTTGCCTAAGCCTTTTTAGAATCATGCACTCTTTAGTGAAAAAAAACTAAAACAAGATTAAATAAATAAATAAATGTTAGTGTTAACAAATGCATTAAAATACCATTAAAAAGTAATATTGTAAAATATAATTACAATTACATTTTTTTCTTGTTTCAGTTTAACTCTTTTCTATTTTCATATTTTTCAAAGTGTAATCTGTTCCTGTGATGGCAAAGCTAAATATTCAGAACAATTACTCCAGTGTTCAGTGTCATGAACCTTCAGAAATCAGTCTAATATTATGATTTCACTTTATTATCACAGCCAACTTTTTTCAGGATTTATTTGAAATTGAAATTTTGTAACATTATGAATGTCTGTCCCATAAAAATATATATAAGTATTACATTTATTATGAAAATATTTGAATTGCAGTATTTGTTTTTCTTTTCTTTTTTCTTTTCTTCAACCCTTTCTAGGAACATATCATGTCTGTTTTATCTATGATTATGTTTTTGCAATATCCCTATACTCGTAATAACTAATAATAATGATAAATATAACTCTATATATATTAATTTAATAAAACACACACAATTTCACACTTGTATAATATTTAATATAAAAGCCAGTCACTCATATTTTTACATTACAATACAATAAACTGAATAATCCTAAAAACAGGGTTAGTTGTTGGTTTATTCAGGAGGCGGTGGATCTGTTTCATGTTTTTGATCTTCAGGACCTATATGGAAAATGATACATTCTTATCGCCAAAAGAACAGGATAAATAGGCAGATCCTATTTTGCACTTCAGCTCAAAGAGCAAACATTAAACACATTTATTAACAAAAGTTGGTGCCACTGTAGTTTATTCTTTAACTTGCCTCATCACATTGTCTGCAAGCAGACAGCTAGAGATGGCAATAAAGATTCACTCATGCTTACCGTACAGAGTAAAGGTTAATGTTATCAGCAGAACAAAACCTTTATTCATCTGCCGTGATATATATATATATTTTTATTATTTTTTTATTTAATTTTTTTCTTTACATGTTTTCTACCTGATTTTTTTTTCTGTAAATTAAATGACATTTCTATATTTTCTATTAAAAATACAGATCAAAACAACTTTTACACAAGGGTTAATCTTGTACAAATGTTGTTAATAAAGTAAGCTGATTAGTTCCTCTATTTAAAATACAAACCCGATTCCAAAAAAGTTGGGACACTGTTCAAGTAAAAAATGAAATGGAATAATTTACAAATCTCATAAACGTATATTTTATTCACAATAGGATATAGATCATTTATCAAATGTTGAAAGTGAGACATTTTGAAATGGCATGCCAAATATTGGCTAATTTTGGATTTCATGAGAGCTACACATTCCAAAAAAGTTGGGACAGGTAGCAAGAGGCTGGAAAAGTTAAATGTATATATAAGGAACAGCTGGAGGAGAAATTTGCAACTTATTAGGTCAATTGGCAAAATGATTGGGTATAAAAAGAGAGTGGCAGTGTCTCTCAGAAGTCAAGATGGGCAGAGGATCACCAATTCCCCCAATGCTGCGGCAAATAATAGTGGAGCAATATCAGAAAGGAGTATCTCAGAGAGAAAATTGCAAAGAGTTTGAAGTTATCATCATTTACAGATAATATCATTAAATGATATATAATATGCATAATATCATTCAAAGATTCAGAGAATTAAAAATGTGCAAAGAATGCCGAATCAAAATGTGTAGTTCTTTTTGGAAAACTGGGACGCCATGTCATCCGGACTAAAGAGGACAAGGACAACCCAAGTTGTTATCAGCACTCAGTTCAGAAGCCTGCATCTCTGATGGTATGGGGTTGCATGAGTGTGTGGCATGGGCAGCTTACACATCTGGAAAGGCACCATCAATGCTGAAAGGTATATCCAAGTTCTAGAACAACATATGCTCCCATCCAGACGTCGTCTCTTTCAGGGAAGATCTTGCATTTTCCAACATGACAATGCCAGACCACATACTGCATCAATTACAACATCATGGCTGCGTAGAAGAAGGATCCGGGTACTGAAATGGCTAGCCTGCCGTCCAGATCTTTCACACATAGAAAACATTTGGCGCATCATAAAAAGGAAGATGCGACAAAGAAGACCTAAGACAGTTGAGCAACTAGAAGCATGTATTAGACAAGAATGGGACAACGTTCCTATTCCTAAACTTAACAACTTCCCCAGTCATTTGCAGACTGTTATAAAAAGAAGAGGGGATGCCACACAGTGGTAAACATGGCCTTGTCCCAACTTTTTTGAGATGTGTTGATGCCATGAAATTTAAAATCAACTTTTTTTTCACCTTAAAAATGACACATTTCCTCAATTTAAACATTGGATATGTCATCTATGTTGTATTCAGAATAAAATATTGAAATTAGAAACTTCCACATCATTGTATCTTGTTTTTATTCACAATTTGTACAGTGTCCCAACCTTTTTGGAATCGGGTTTGTAAGTAAAGCATGCATATTTATTTATTATAAATATTTTAAACTATTTACATGTATAATACAGAATGCATTTTTTAATCTGTACTATAAAAAGCAAAGGTAATGCAAGATACGCTAATAGATGAATAAGATATAGAAGTATTGATAACGGTGTAGTGGCCAACATTTGAGACACCACAAGGGACAGAACTGAAAACTGAAAAAGGAAGAACTAAAAATTGTTCAAAAAAGCTCTGCTGCGATGGGACATCTGGTCTGCACTGGCCTTAGTGTGCAAAACTGACTGCAAAAGAAGAAAGCTGTAAAGGAAGGAAGATGAGATCATGAGCAGTATTTGAGTGGACCATACTTATATTTGATGAAATACTTGAATCTCCATTCTGTGGTGATGAATGAGTTTCCTTACTAACAATAGACCAATGAATGTTGAATGGCAGCCAACCTGAAACCAGCTCATCATGTCTCCAACAGCAAGGTGGTCATTTTCTCCTCTTCTTCTGAGTGAGACCTATAAATCAATACATGCCCCGCACCTTCCCTCCTCCATCCCAGTCCTTTCAATTAATCCAAATGATTTCTACAGGAAATCTGAAGGGCCAATCAATTCACCTGCACATTTCAATACTCTGCCCAATCCGTCCATAGCTCGCTCATGCCTTCATTGCTCTTGTAAAAACATTATTAATTGCTGCTCCAGCGAGCCATCCATCTTCCACGACCTCAGCAAGGGGGCCAAGCAGGCAGTGTTCAGCCCAGGAGTGTAATAATACTTTGAATGACTGCTCGGGCTCTTCACATCCCTCTCAGCCAATTAAAAAAAATTTCCTCGGGAAAGCACTTGCTCACTGCGCTGACATGTATGAAGCTGATGTCTGTGAGGAAAGGTTTGTGGGGGATGGTTGTGAAGAGAATCAAGGCATTTGTTCTATTGATTATGTGGTTTTTGTGTGTGTGTGTGTGTGTGTGTGTGTGTGTGTGTGTTTTATTATTATTGTGCTGTTATGGAGTGGCTAAATATTTTCTGAACACAGCAGTTGGGAGGTTTGAAACTGCTGGATCCCCAACAAACCTGTCACGAGTCTTGTATTAGTTGATGCTAGTGAGTGTTTCTAATGTTCAGATGTCCGCGTGTGTCCATGCATGAGCGTGAATGTGTAGCATCAAAAGGACGGGATGAGCCTTATTTACAAGAAGCTGTAACCAAGTGTTTCCCTCCCCCATCTGTCTCTTTTTCTTTCTCCCTCTCTGGCCAGAAATGAGCAGCTGGTCTGTGGGCTCCAAAGGTTTTTTTTTCTAAAGCCAAAAAACTACACACACACACACACACACACAGAGCTAGTCATTGTCTGTACTGTTATCTGTAAGGAGGGGTACAACAACAGAACAACTGTCATAATAAATCTGAGCTATCAAAAAATAAAAAAATACACTACATTTCTCTTAGTGCAAGTACAACATATAAGACCTAATGTATCCCACATCTGTGTGGAAGTACAACACTTTCCTAGATAGATAGAATTTACTGTAAAATATCTATATTTACCGTATATACACTATTCAATCATATCCTAAATATTAATATTCCAACATAATAAATACAGTTTTTGTGGACTGGGGTGACAGAACAACTACATTTTCCCACAACACATTGTGTTGGATTTAGTAAACTCCAATTCAACTTCCTGTGGATATTTAAATTCACACTCATGAAATAAAAAAGTGACCAATTCTGAATTTTGACAGGTTTTGACAGTTTGTCCCATGAAGATGATTCATGGACATGATTTGATGTGTTAAGAGCTGGCTCACTGCAGCAGATGTAGTGATCAACCCTACACGCTCACTGTGCGTGTTAAAGGATGGTTCGCACATAGTATTACGCAGAGAACATTGTGAAGGCTGTGCTGATCAATTAGCACACACTGCCTCGTTTGTCAAGGCTGAGGCCGGGAAATAAGCCTATATAGCTGGCCTGTTAAGAGCCTATTGATTTTACACTGCCTACAGTCAGAGGATACTTGAGGATAGTGCAAGAGCAGACGTAAGAGGCAGAATGTCATACGAAGTAGCATTTGCAGCAGATTTGTTACCAGTTTTGTGAATTTATGTGACAAACGATTGAGTGTAAAAGATCTAAATCGAAACTTGTGAAAAGTCCAATAACTGTCACAATCAGTGATAATTTATAAGAATAAAGATTGTAATATAGAGGGTGTCTACATCAGGCAGTAATAACATTGCTTTTACTGAGCTTTTTGTGAAGAAAAAAAAAAGGCAAAAGTCTGTTTTTCAATTAATGTGTGTGACATATTATGCTTTAATATGTCATTACATTAACCACGCCCACTTTACACTCAGTACCACCCACTCCATTGTGCCAACAACATCCTGTTTCTGTGGCCACCACAATCCATCTGAGCCTTGTGCTTACCAGGTGTGATTTCATGGAAAAAATCCCTTTTCACCTTATGGTGCAAATTTCTCACTTCCCAAATGTTCGACTGTGATACATCCTCGTGTAATTATTTTACTATGATTTTACTGTGAGTTATAACAAAATGCACATGTTCAGTGTGTTCCTTCATCCCAGCACTGGCAAAAAAATGATTTTCTTAGTAAGCATTTTTGCCTTGTTTTCACGTTTTCAAAAAAATCCTTAAAATAAGTTAAATATACTTAAGAAACAACACTGGACCATATAAGACTTGTTTACACAGTTTATATCTTGAGTTTAACTGTAAAATAACTGTAAAATCTTTTCAATTGTTTTTAAATAGAAATAAAAAGTGATGAATCTGACAGGCCAGTAAAACAACCTACAGTTAATAATAATTAATCCTAAGTAATCATACACAATTTACCAATTTAAGACCAAAAGGTTGTTTACATATTCTATAGATCAATAAAATGTTCTTCACACTAAGATTTTTCTTTTTCTTTTTCGAACTGTTCACTGAAGGGTTCTTTGGGGAATCAAAAACAATTATTCTGCAGCATCACTACAAAAAAAAAAAAAAAAACCTTTTGGATCTTTTATTTATGTGTATGTGTTTTTATGTTAGCCATTCTGCATTTTTAAATTATCCATTATTTAATGTGCGTGCTGCTTCAGCTGCTGTTCAACAAAAGTGTTCTCTTAGACTCTTCAGCTCCATATGAATTACTGTCAGTGTGGGCTGAGGGGAATTTGACACCCGTTGACCAAGCTGGCACACCTTTTGGTTGACCGAAATGTCCTGTTAATGTCAGCTGTCAGTCAAACAGATCCACAAAAATGTAGTCATATGCAAACTCATTAACATGCCGTGTGCGCACAGGGCCGTAGCTGGGGTCAGCGGGGCCCCGGTGAAGGTTGTACCAGTGGGCCCTGTTTGAAATTGTTTAATTTGTATGTTCGTTCATTTTTATTTTTAAGTTTTTTTCAAGTTTGTAGGTGTCCAGGTACAGAAATCAAATAATTAAATGTAAAATAGCACTGGATAGTGTTCAATGTAAAAATGAAATATACAATCAAACCAAAATTTATTCAGACACCTTCAACATTTCTCACATTCCATTAAAGTTTATTTGCTATCGCTTGAAAAATATGACAAGAACTTAAACTGTGTTAGAACAAATTCATCTTGATAATGTTTTAACTTAGAAATGTATGTAATTGATTACAATCAACCATAACTACAGACAACTGTTAGTATGACAATATTTACACTACTATCAATACTTTGTTGACCAATTACCAAGCAATGCTTCATATTGTTCAGACTGTGGTGTGAAAAGGTTGCATTAGCAATTCAGAAGAAAAAGAAACACATTAGCAATACGTGGTGCTTTATAAGGTGCTGAATAATTTTTGGTCCCAATTTTATATATATATATATATATTGTATTTGTTCATTCAGGTGCAGGAGGGACTTCGAGGAGAACTTCGCAGACGAGAGCTCGGTTCAGTGTCGCTGTCCGTGATAAGCGGCTCTCGATCTCTCTCGTGCGCACCGAACACAGCGCGCGAGTAACCAGCTACTCTGTTCAGCTTTTCCGCGTCTTGTGTTTGGATGCTTTAATGTTTAAATCAACAAGCGGTAAGGCTTAAAAACACGTGAAAAAGATACGCTTTCGTGACGATGCGCAGCAGTGGCCCGTCAACTGTGCTGAGCATCTTTTTAGGCTGGCCTCAGCCGTGGGCTCCTTTAATCGTCACAAACTTTCACCCCACTAGCGACGGCCCTGTGTGCGCATATAATTGTTCATTCGATTTTGCATGATTTCTATTATTAATCATATTAATAAATACCTTAATGAATGTGTGCAGAGTGATTTAATTAATTGCAGGAACAGCAAACGGAGATAGTACCTTCCTCAAGGACAAAATGGGTCTGTGATCTCAGTAACTCCCACTTCTGCGATAAATTCTGCAATGTTTTTGTTTAGCGCGCCCTTTCACATTGAACTCATGTGAAATCTACATGTGTCGAAAACAGACTGAAATATCACTTGGACATCTATAGGCCTCCATGGTGCAGTTTTTGAGCCTATAGCAAAATGCTTTACTTTGCAATAATAGGGTATTACAGTGGCGCCCTCTACTGGCAGACGTAAGAAACTGACAATAAAATCACATTCATTTTTTTAATGTAAAAGTTACATTTTTAAGTTTCTTTTTATATATATATATATATATATATATATATATATATATATATATATATATATATATATATATATATATATATAAACATGCTTGCTCAATTTAATATTTTTATAGTTTCATTCTGATTTCTAAAAGCTATTTCTCATGATTATTTTATTCCAGATAATACTTTGATAATTTGTTTCTGATGTGTAATGACAACATTAAAGCCAGTTATATTTATTTAGGGGAAAAAACTTCACAATATCAAATGTGTAAGTATATTTATACATGAAAATATGTAACAGTAAGGGCATCCTTTGCAAAGGAAAATAATTTATGTTTTTTTGGCATCTGAAAACCCCTGCAAACTATAATAAGTTCAGTATATATTTTGTTGGTTTAACATATGTAGGCATTCACATGTTTCTTAAATTAACCAATACAGGTTCATGGTCCTCTTCACATGCAAATACTTATTTCATTTCTGAAATGTGTATTGGTAAACTCACTGCTTTGTTAAAACACTTGACATATGTGAAGTGTGTGATTACAATTACTATGGATGTCACTCTGAATGAGCCCAGTGGCAGATCTTAGACATAACTCCACAACTATGCTTCAGCTGCGGCTCTTTGTGGAAAACCTCGCCAGCTTTATCTTGTAAAGACCCGTAATTTATGGCCGCTGTCATCTGTAAAACTTATCAAATCTACCTCCTGCTGAAACTCTTAGAAAGGGTCTGTTTCTGGAATATTCAGAAAATACTTTCATGGAGAACTGCAGCATTTTTCTCAACAAATACTGCTTCAAATCCAATTTCCAGTTTATTTCAACAGGTAACATGAATTACTCATTTACAACATTAAAGGGGTTTCGATTCTGTGTGCACATAAATTTAAGGCTTTTATGAAACAACCCTTTCTGTTTAAAACCTCTGGCGAAATCCTACTTGAATCTTTCCTTTTATCTCACGCTGTACACCTCTGATGAATTGCAGACTGTATCTAATTTCTTCAAAGTATGCTAGAAATCTGTGGAAGCTTTGGATGAATTATTGTGCAGTGAAACACATTTACTTGAGGGATGTGTTCTGCTTCATTTACTGTTTAATCAGTGACACAAGGGCTACACTGTGAGATTGTATTATCTAGGGCTATTTTGGTTATTAACATTTTAAAAACAAACAGGCATATTATGAAAATCAGACAAAAATGGTATAACTTGCCAAGCGAAATGAGTTACAGCAGTAAAACGGAAATTAGATTTTTATATTCACAAAATATGTGCATGGATATCTATGCATTCATGATTTAGATATCAAATAGGCTTATAAATCAAATATCCATTCACATCAGTCAGTCATTCATTATCATAAATCAGTTCAAAAGCTTGTTATTGTGCACCATAAACATGTTTCTGAAGGCAGTTTTCCCAAAAAAAAAAATCACAATTCAGCTTTTGGGGCTTCATGGTTTCATTCAGGCAGCAGATGAAAAATGTTAGGGAGAATATTTTTTGTTTTCTTTTCCAACTTGAGGTTTACAGGAAAGATTTCGATTTGATTTATCATGCCCATAATGCATAAAAGGTCTTGTTCAGAAATGTAGTTAAAATGATATAGACACACTGGGGAGTACAAATTAAACTTAAACAGAGAAAGATGAAGATCACACCAGACAAAGGTATGCAAGTCTCAACCACTAAAAGAAGCTGTCAGATATACTGCACATCACATGAATGGAATAAGACACGAACGCATAGTACATTGAGGGAGCAAAACCAGGTTATATTTGAATCTTTCTCAGTGAATTGTAAGAGAATGCATTCTTGTAAACGAATATATCTATATAAATTACACATAAAATGTATTAATTTATAATTGGAGCCTCTACAAGTTAAGTAGTTCTTGACTGAATACTGCTAAAATGCAAGTATTCATTGTTTTATTTTGAAATGTTTTGCAGATGTCAGAAGTTAGAGTTATTTATAATACATCCATCACCAGGGAACATTCTCAAAACTTTGGCTAATGCTCTGGCAAGGTTCGTTCAGAGTTATCTGGTTTAATAAAGCTCTCAAAACATTAGCACAAAAAATTTTATTTATACATTGTGGATTTTTTTCTTTTCTTTTCTTCCAGAAACATTTTATTTGGATGTTCGTTAAACTTGTTTAATGTAACTACTTGTTTCAGTATGTTCAAAGAACGTTCAAAAGTAAGATTTCCATAATGTTTGCAAAACTATTAAATGGAATGTTTCCTTAATGTTTGCATAACCAAGAAAAAAACTTTATAGAACAGTCAGAAATAACGTTTTTATAACTTAATGGGAATATTACCAAAAAAAAAAAAAAAACCCAGCTGATAGCAATATTATAAATGAATCTGCATTGTTCCTATACCTGCATGAATGTATCACCTTCCTTGAGACCAGTAGCAATGTGAATGTGCTGCTGAAAATGATGAAAACACAAGGCATATATTAACTAATAATTCTTATTAAGTTAGCATATGACATTTTATTATTTTGTAGTAAAATGTGCATATGCCTTCTAAACTTGTCTTCCTTGCTGTGTTTCTTTAATCTGAAGTGATCGTAATTTGAGGATGTGCACAGAGTTTGCGGATATTTTATAGATTACATACGCATAAAAATCTGAATTTACATATTCATACTTTTTCAATGACGATCACCAACCTCCTTTAGAATTAAATGGGTGCCATGAATATGACATTGTACTTAAAGTGTAACTAAACCCCTGCTCAGAGCCTGACTCCACCCACTGACAATATTTGAAAAATGCTGAAAAGTGGGCAGATCACAGCGGAGATAGAGGGGATGAAACGAGGGCGGGGCTGAGCGAGTGCGGCGTGATCCTGAGACTCGCAGTGACAGATTGATTGACAGCTGCTGTCAGAGACGCTAAAATGGAGAGTGGCTGTAGTGACGCAAGTAGCTTTGCAACAGAGCGATCATTTGAAGTAGAGGACTTTTCTCCCCCACTTTTACCTGAAGTGGAGGGTGTCAAGGTGTCTGTTCATATAAATTCGAGCCGCTGGCTCAAACTGCGGTCTTAACTCCCTCACCGCGTCGCTTTTCAGCGCGAGCTGTGTGGAGAAGCCCATTTCCACCTCCATTGCGTTGGAGAAGCAACCCCGTGTAAAATGCAGTTTGCACACTCGAGCTCTAGGCGGGAACTTGCGGTCTTCCAGGCCAAGTGCATGCAACCACTGGCTCCTAATTTTAAAGTCTGCCTGTAAACTATGCTGTCCAGCAGTGCTGTCGCAAACAGCAACACACCTCCGTACCATCCTGACCACTGTACTAAATACAGATAAATCTACGCTAACTTGAAGATCTAAATTACTATATAATTGCTATGCTAAAGAGATGCTATAATAGTCTATCCTGGTCGTTACCAATACTCGCAATTCCAGCTCCTGACTTACTACAGTGATTTTGATGGTTTTATACTGCCAAGGGAGTGGTAGCTCGTACCAAGGGGCGTGGTGAGCTGGAAACTGCTTACGTCACCTGCCACCGCCTACGTCACTTGCCACCGCCTACGTCACTTGCCACCGCAACATCCAATAGGAAAAATCAACTGTAGTAGCCACCGTTCAACCTGAAGAGGGCAGCACTCAGACGTTTTTACACCATATATTGTAGAATTAAAACACTTTATACTCAAATGTCAAAAAAAGTTACTCGAATCAATGAACAGCACTAATAAAGCCCCATTCTTATAGATCATTAACTAAAAAAAGTTGGTTTAGGGTTTAGTTACTCTTTAAGTTACAAACTGAATGGCCTTTTGTAATGACTAGCCTACTGACATTTCAAAGATATTGGAGTCAAAAACACGAAGTATTTCTTAAGCCCTGCTCGGACGGGACTAGTTTTCTAAACTACGTTTGAGTTTAGATTCTTACCACCTGACGTCTGTGACTTTCATGTGCCAATTCGGACGGGACTAACATCTCCGTGTTTATTACAGAGGTGGGAGGGTCTGTTTTGTGCATCTGGGCGTCACAGAGATCACGCGCTCTGTATGCGTGCATTGCATTCATTCAGAATGATTTCCATTAGTATTATTAAACAAAATGGCTAGTATAGCAAAACCATGTTAATGTGTGGTTCCTTTAGTTTAACTTTGTTTCCTTTTGTGTGTGTGTGTGTAGTAGTAGTAGGCTAAACCTACCTTATGTTTAATTTTCATAAAGGTACATATGTAATTAAAACATTATGTTACTGAGTGCATAAATGAACGTGAGTAATCTTACCTGATGCTGATATTACAATAGCCGGTATTAACAGTTTACGTGATCTTGCTCTTGATTTTATTATTTTTTATTATTTATTTGCCGGTAAGCAAATATATCAAACATGCGCGCGGTAAGAGCATCTACGGTAATTCACGTTGGCCAAAACACACAAGGAAACGCGTTGTGAAATAAAATATAACCGGCAATCACAGACATTCGCATTCGGACGGGATTAGTTTTCTCAGAGGATCACTGAGTTTGCTGAAAACCCGTAGGTAACTTGCTCTGGAATTATCACAGAGGGTGTGTGAGAAAAAAACAGAAGTGGCAGATTCGGACGGGATTAAAATCACCAAGTACGTCTGTGATACACATATTTCTCTAACGACCCCCTGTAAAACTAGTCCCGTCCGAATAGGGCTTTAGTCTATCCAAAATACATCCGCTGCCACCTACTCTCAATTTCACTCAGATGAGAGAGCACGGGTCGCCCTCTAATGATATTCAGCAGCTATTGCAATTCAGCTGCAGTAACCATAGGCAGTAACCCTGTCCTCTAAAATCTACAAAGGCAGGATTTCCACCCAGAGCATCCAATAGAAACAGGGGACACGGGATGCGATTCCCGACTTTCCAGGTGTTCTTCCTCAAATCATTTAAACCAATCAAAGAGAGGCCGCCTTCTTGACAACGCACATGATTGGGTATGTTTTATGTATTGACATGCCTTGTAGCCAATCAGAGGAGGCGAACGTGACCCTCTGCCCAATCACAAACGAGGACGTAGTTCCGAAGCTTATAAATCACAAGGTGACAGTTTTACGGCGTACTCGTTGCCTCTAGGCGAATCACTGCGACCCCGGCCCTCTAGTGCTGTATCTAATAGGTGAGTCTCTGCATTCATCTGAAGACACATAATGGGGAACCCTTTGTTAGTTTGTTGTTTTAATGTTGTGAAAGTGTGCTGGAGTTGTCGGCTCAGCTAAGAGGTTGCATTCAGAGGAGCGCGTTGCTAAAGCTCCGCTAGCCGCTTGTCAAAGTCATTTCATGTGAATGAATGAATGAATGAATCCGTTTGCGATCACGTCTTAGGACCGTGACACAAAGTGCAAAACAGTAAATAACAAAAATGCTCCTTATCTTAGAGATTTGTATTGCTTTTTAAATGCACGCACGTTTTATTCACGTACTGTTCGTGACGCTGGGCCCGCAGAAGCCTGAGAGCTCGCGCTGCACCTAAACCGCTCAACTGCGAGTGTTTTAATATCACCGTGACGTGCAATTATAAATGATGTCCGTTTCATGTTGTAAGACGGTTTATATGTGTCTAGGTTTCAATAAAGCACCAGTCAATGCTGTCGGTGACCTTGCCAGCCTGTCCTCGCGAGCAGTTTGGGGGCAAGTTCAACACCTCAAGCTTAAGACACAAACTTAATTTTAGCCAAGATTATTAACGTCCTTTATTATATTATGTATTTTGAAACAAATAGCATGGGCCTTATTCTCAGGCTGTTCAAAAGGTCATCTATACAGTCACCTGAAATGAGAAGTCAAAATAGACAACCTAGGTAACTATGAAGAGCCTATGTAATATAACCCATATTGTTATTAAAAACTTGCTTGAGAGGGAAATGATTGAGTAATCGGTAAATTGAGCAACGAATTCATGAGTGGACATAGTTGCTTCTGGTGTCACAATGTGGACGATTTAACAGGTTTAATCTAATAACCTCAGATTAGATGGTTAAACTGTTCCTCCAGTCTACAGTAGTCAACATTTGAAGTGGATAAAGTTCAACAAGGTTGTCCTAAAACCAGAACGCAATTTAGGTTTTAGGACAACTTCGATAAAAGATTTTGATCCAATTCAAATGTTGACTACTGTATACATATTGTTGGTAAAAACTTGAATAATTGTACTTGAAGCATCCAACACATTACCTCTGCGATGATCTTGCATCCTTTGGTTGGAGGTTCACTTATCCAAGCAGATCTAAACCTATCTTCTGTGTGCATACTAGGGGTCTTTTGGTTTGTGTGCTTATGAAATTATGGAACACTTATTTATCTCATTAGCTTTCTCTGAAATGGTTTGGTCTTAAATTGGAAGTCACTTCATTTGTAACTTGAATTCTTGATGGCACAGATCTTTCCTGTTTTTGACTCTTTCCCATGTCTGTGTCATGTGTGTATAGACTATAATTTAAGGACACGTGATGAACACTAAATTTAATGTGTTGGACATTCTTGCTTCTCTCTCACCTGTGTAACGTCTTTGTTTTCCCCAGGCTTCAAGCATGTACACGTGTGCGAAGTTTGTCACCTCGCCTGCTGTGGTATGTATTCAAGCCCAAATACACTCCAGTCACTCTCCATTGACTTGTCTCAGAAAATGACCTTAAAGGATTAGTTCACTTCCAGAATAAACATTTCCTGATAATTTACTCACCTCCATGTCATCCAAGATGTTCATGTCTGTCTTCAGTTGAAAAGAAATTAAGGTTTTTGAAGAAAAAATCATCTAATTTTCTCCAACATCACTGGGGCGTTTGACTTTCCTTGCATGTTCGCTTTAGGTAAACACTGGGTCGGTACTTCCACTAGGGGTGTGCACGGATAGTCGAATATTCGTTCTGCTCTAATTATTCGATAAATAAAAATGATATTCGAATTTCGCATAAAAAAAAAAAAATTCACAATAGAACCTAATTTGGTCACTTTCTGTGATTCTCCACGACATATTTGAAGATGTATGCAAGCAAAAAATAATTAATGAATGCATAAGGGGCCGTTCACATATCGCGCCTAAAAACGCGCAGAAAACGCTAGGCGCGCAGCCTTTCCTTCTTTCCAAAGCGCTCGGGCAGAAGTGGCTCTCTCCATGAAGACGTGGAAATTTCAGCAAAGGATAAATGGATTTGCAGCACAAAAATCGCTTTCAGTAGCTCTGCTACTAAATTTATTTCAAAATGGCAATTCATATACAGCTATGATCAGCTGTTCCTTCATCTTGGCTGAGCTTTCAACGTTGTTACGGGAAAGGATGAAGCTGAATGTTTAGTTCTTGTCACATGACCTGCGGTGCGCTTGCGGCATTCTGAAAAGTTGAGATGTTTTTAACTCGATGCGGTGCGGACGCGCCTGGAAAAAACGGGCGCATCGCACCGCGTCGCTTCCATTATGAGCGCGCATACCGCGCGCCTACATTGCAAATAACGAACTTGAGCGCGCAAAAGACGCGATATGTGAACGTCCCCTAAGAACTGCGGTCTTCTACAGTACTTCAAATATGCCGTGGAGAATCACAGAAAGTGACCGAATTCAAGAACACTGTTGCAGCATCTCTCAAGCGACGAATAAACACTGCTAACTTGGAGAATGCAGTGAAAACTCCTCTTCTCGCGTCCGCCCTAGTCCCTCGGCACAAACATCTCCGGTTGCTTGATGAAAACATGGGAGAAATAAGAAAAAAAAACTTTTTTTGAACATTATCAGAACATTTTCCTTGATGCGAGTGGTGCTGATGCAGCCGCCGTCACCAACGATGAAGAGGATGCAATGCCCACTCGTCAGAAAAGGCTGAGCCAGTTCTTCAGCGATGATTACAGAGAGTCCAGCCGAGACGAGTGGGAACAGTTCTTGCTGGAGCCATGTATTCCACCAGATGAGGATCCCATTCAGTGGTGAAACGAAAACACGAAGCGCTTCACCAAACTTATTCGCTTAGCACACCGTTATTTGTGAATCCCCCCAACGTCTGTGCGTCAGAGCGTGTTTTCTCCGTGGCCGGCCTTATAAACAGACGAAGGAGCCGACTTTCCCCCGATCATGTTTACATGCCCGTGTTTCTTAACAAGAACATGTACAACAATAGAAAAAAAGATTTGTTGACAGTTTAAAAGTTTCAAAGTTAAGCGTAAGCTACGTTCTACAATAGCCTAACTGCTGCATGCTGCTTTACGTTTTTTCTTCACTTTTTTTTTTTTTTTTGTTGTTTTAATCTGTACTTTTGTTTGTTTGCACGCATTGTTAAAGGTTTTCAGCTAAAAACACGATGTGTAATGTTCAAGCTTATTGTGTGTAAGCTTGTTCAAAATTACGGAAACAATAAATGTTGCTGAAAAATAACGTCCGTCTCATTAAACTTAATTTAAATGAACGAATATTCGTTTTTGTGAGCTCAAATATTCGAATGTGATATTTGCGGAAAACGCCCATCCCTAACTTCCACCTGCATCATGCATGACCTTTCCAATGTGACTACGTAATGCATGAAGTCGAGCTGTGTAGTTACAAAGTATATATACTTTTTGTTTTTTCATAATGACCGATCGTTTCACTAGACCCTTAAGCCATGGTCACACTAGACCTAAGAGCATGCGAAATTTAAATTATGTATTCACGAATTTGCAGAAAACCTTAATTTCTTTTCAACTGAAGATTGAAAGACATGAACATTTTGGGTGACATGGGGGTAAATTATGAACCATGTTGAACAACGAAATTAACTAATCCTTGGAAGTAATTGTCTATATTCTAACCACATTTATAATCATGCATTTTAAATGCTTGTATTTAAATTTACGCTTATGAATTTAGAAGGTGCTTTTATCCAAAGTTCTCATTCGGAGTGTTTTGTTTTTCATCCCTCAGCTCCGTGGAGGATCCAGGATTTTGGCCCGGCCTGTTTCAGTGCTGTTCAGCAGACCTGAGATGAGAACGGAGCAGGTAAGATGAATAAAAAGGGCCTTCCATATGGATTCCTCAGAGTAACTCACAGCCTCTCTTGCATGTAGTTAAATTTCTTGCCCTGTCTTTCAGGCCGCTCTGTTGCCAGTCAGTGAAGCAAGCCTTTTTAATGTAACCCGGGGGATCCAGACCAGCGCTGTATCCAGAGATATCGACACCGCGGCCAAGTTCATTGGTGCTGGCGCTGCCACGGTCGGTGTGGCCGGATCAGGAGCAGGAATCGGGACGGTGTTCGGCAGCCTCATTATTGGCTATGCCAGGTAATCAGCCTCTTAAGCTCGATTTGTTTCTTATACATTTAGCTCGTGCCTAAGTCACTTTCTGCATTTACAGGAATCCCTCTCTGAAGCAGCAGCTCTTTTCCTATGCCATTTTGGGCTTTGCTTTGTCTGAGGCCATGGGTCTGTTCTGTCTGATGGTGGCGTTCCTCATCCTGTTCGCCATGTAATTTGGATGTCTTCTCCTCTCTCGCGGTTCGACTCTCTTGATCTGGAGACTGGACACACAGATTAGGCCGTGGCACCGCCATTCCAACAAAACTGAGAAGCTCTCCCTTTTTATGTTCCCCCGTACCGTTTTCTCTATCTGAAAATTTTATGTAAGAACTCACTTCTCATAAGACCATCTGAATAAATGGTTGAAATCTGTTTGCTGTTGCTCTCGTTTTTTTCTGCTTTGAGGATGCCTTGGAAAGGTACAGTGGTCTGGTGTGTTTTTAAAACTAATATTGGATTGGGGGAATGTTTATGAAATAACTTAAATTAATTTAACTCTCCATGCTGTCTCTAAAAGGTTGTCCAAAAGTCGCTCAGGCTAAATGTCTCAAGACTCCTTGGAGTGATTTGTTGCATGTTCACATTTCAATATACCCAGTATAAACTATTGTTCATCATTAGTTTGTTAAAGGGATAGTTCACCCCAAAAATTTTTTTTTTGTGTGTGAACTATCATTTTAACAGATCCAAATTAAAGTATTTAGCAACTTAAAGATACGTGATCAAATCACAGAGTAAAGATTTCAACTATTTTTGATGAAAAAATTTACTAAAAGGTTCATAAAAGATGCACTCTTTGTTCATCTTGCAGAGCAATGTGACCAGTATTACACATTGTTCCAGTCTGTTTCACCACAAATAGCTTAAACTGGACTCTTCAACCGATTTTCAGTTTCAAGCTTCACTTATTGAGTGTTTGTTTACTAGAATTATAAGTGTGCTAATTTGAAGTAATATACATTGTTACTACTATGCTATAATTTATTGTACCATAGTAAAACGTAGTAAGTATAATTGCCATAAGACATTTCTCAAAGCTCCTTGCATTGTTTGAGGGAGATCCATGTTTCGTTTCTAGAGGAATAATTGTAGAAATGTCGGTAGCCATGGTCACCTGCTAAATATATTGTGGGTTGTCAGTATTTAAGTAAAGCGCAAACTCCCTTTTTGTTTAAGCTGGGAAACGGCGTAATGATTTCGTCTAAACGGTTCACATTGACGGTTCTTGAACATGCATCAGCGACCAAATACCGGTGCTCCTTTCAAGTGAATCAAAAACATGCACGTAGTCTGATTCCCTAACGAGTGACTCTTATGAATCGGTTCGTTTTAGTGAATCAAAGTCAAAGGGCGACCAATGTAATCCGATTTCAGCGGATAAAAAAAAACGATTCCCATCTCTTTTTAACGAATCAAACACTTAACGGTTAAATACGACTCACTGAACCCCAGGTTTAAGCAGTTGACGTGTGGTTTAAAAACTCATTCCACGGAGTTTTGTTATAACCAGATAAAATAATATAATACTGAACGAATCTTTTGACTCCATCACGACTCCGGTTTAGCCTGAATCTCCTCCTCCAGGAGTGCACCGCTAGATGGCACTGTTT
This sequence comes from Carassius carassius, assembly GCF_963082965.1. Classification (NCBI taxonomy): domain Eukaryota; kingdom Metazoa; phylum Chordata; class Actinopteri; order Cypriniformes; family Cyprinidae; genus Carassius; species Carassius carassius. The sequence continues at coordinate 11,189,969 of NC_081763.1, forward strand.
CCTTCTGAACCAAGAGGAAGTGCGGAGAAATAAAACAACATTAGGCCGAAGCAGGAGAAACTACGTTTGCTTGCGTTTAGACTCACTTACTCACAGATGTGAACGTTAAGTGCTCCTCTGAGCTCAGCTACTTCGGATACAACGTTAAAATCATCGGCGTTGATTTCGACATAGGTTGTTATAATTGAGGTCGTAAGAGGAGAAAAGGTAGAATATGTAACTTTGGAGTCATTTCTCTCTTCCTGCTCTCCTCCACTTGCCCCCCGAGCGAGGAGAAACAGAAACTGCCCCAGAGACCGATCGATCTGAGAGCGGATCCGACGGTTTGCTCCAAGCGTCGATGGCGGACAGCGCTGGGGAGGAGGCCGGCGGCTCCGGGGTCACGGCGCAGCTCCACGGGGCGCAGGTGTCCTCGAGTTTGGGTAATTCTGTCCCGGGGCACTCATCGGCCTCACCAGAGCCCGGCCTGGCCGTGATCGCGCACACCATCAGTCCGGCCGTGGAGAGCGGGCTCGGTGTGTTGACCCACGCGGTGCCCGTGATGGCCGTTCCTCCGTCCGTGCAGCCCGGTGTCGGATCCGGACTCCCGGCCGGAGCGGGTCTCCTGTCCCAAATACACGCCACCTCCTGGGATCCCACCTTAAGCACCGACTGGGACAACGAGAAGGCGTCTCAGCAGTGCATTCTTCGGATAAAAAGGTAATGCTGGACTGTCATATAGGTCTGTATCTGTTTTGGGAAATGTAAGACAACTTTTTAAATTAATCTGCGTGATATTTGCATTGTTTATTTACTTTCCAGCCCAAACATATGTTTAAGTAGGCAATGTGTGTCAGAAGACTGAATAAACAACTACTAATTTAATGCAAAAATTACCCCCCACCTCTCTCAATTTTTTATTACTAAAAAACTAGTATTATTCATACTAAGTTGTTCTTCATTCCGATTTATTTTATTTTAGGTGTGCATTTCTTTTTTTGAGAATTAATGCCTGGTGCATAACATTTTTAATATTATTATATATTTATATGAATAATATTTATACTTTTTTTGTTGTTGAAGGAACCATTTCATTTTGTAGTTTAGTCGGTACATTTCTTTAGAAACCCAACAAATGACGGCATTTATCAGTAGAATAGATTATTAAGTAGAAAAGATTATTTGATATAGGTAAAAAAATATATATATATATATATATATTATGTATATATGTGTATATATGTATATTGCTCAAACCAATAACCAGTCAATCTCAATCTTGGCATGCTGAAACATTTTACAGCCAAATGTTGCAAGCACATTAATCTGTCATAGGCGACTGTATTTATAAGACACTATGTTGCCACTTTCAGGAATTGTCACTTGACAGAAACTTTGGCCTTGGGATGAAATGATAAAGGTCCCCGGAGGACTAATAATGGAGATGTGGACACAAAAAAAACACTCTGTTACAATGAGTCTGTTATGTTTGTTTCTTTAATCCAGGCATTCAGTGATCTGATGATTTTGACACTTGTTCAACACTTGTGTTTGGACAAAAATGGTGCCTGATCCGACTGATGTTTCTTCATATTAGTGACGTCTCTGTGCTTTTAGGATTCTTTGCTCACACCCCTTTCTTCTTTCCTCCATTTAGAGACATTATGTCAATATATAAAGAACCTCCTCCAGGTATGTTTGTGGTTCCTGACCCTCATGACATGACCAAGGTAGGCATCAGCACACTTCTTCCTCACAATTACGCTGATTATTTCAAATAAACCTCGTTCTGTTCTCTGCTCCCTCTCTCCTTGCTTCTATTGTTATGTTCTTACTAAAAGATGAAGGCATTAATTGCACGTGCACAGTTACAGTATTACGTTTCATGAACTAACAAATGAACAGTACTTTTACAGCATTTATCATTCTAGATTAATGTTAATTTCAACATACACACTACTAAATTCCGGGGTTTTTATTATCGTTTTGAAAGAAGTTCATACTTTTTTATTCAGCAAGCCTGAAATTTTGAAATTGATCAAAAGTGACTGAAGATTTTAACATTGTTACTAAGCAAATAAATGCATGAAGTTGAAATCGCTGTAGTGAGTGAATGTCTGTGGTCATTCTCTCTATATTGGCTTAGAATAAACCCTCTTTCTTCTCGTGTCTCCACAGATTCACGCCCTCATCACCGGCCCCTTCGACACACCCTACGAGGGAGGCTTCTTCCTCTTCCTGTTCCGCTGTCCCCCTGACTATCCCATCCACCCTCCACGTGTCAAACTGATCACTACCGGCCACAACACGGTTCGTTTCAACCCCAACTTCTACCGCAACGGCAAAGTTTGCCTCAGCATCCTTGGGTAAGAATGATTGCTTTCTGTGTTCTGCTTTTCCTAAATTAAGGCCTTCTTACACAAAAACAATAGCTATAAAGTTTTAAGATTCATTCTTATTCTAGTCCACACCACTTCTATAATGCGAATGACACATGATCAGTATCATTGAAATCATTTTCAGAGTTTTTAAGCAAAAGAACGATGATGATAATATGTTTATCATTATAGTTAGCTTTATCATCTTGCCCCTTTATTCAGATCCTGTTTTTGATGGCTGTTTTTTTTCTATCCCCAGCACTTGGACTGGTCCAGCGTGGAGTCCTGCCCAGAGCATCTCCTCTGTCCTCATCTCCATACAGTCCCTAATGACAGAGAACCCTTACCATAATGAGCCAGGCTTTGAGCAGGTACTACAGCTCCCGCAATGCATTCTTAGTATAGAAGGCCTTTATGTGGTCCTCCTGTAATCTGATATGTATTTTGTTCACAGTAAACGCTATAGTTTATTCTGCACTGTCATCTTTTTGATAGGAAAGGCATCCAGGTGACAGCAAAAACTATAACGAGTGTATCCGCCACGAGACCATGCGAGTTGCAGTGTGTGATATGCTAGAGGGCAAGGTGTCGTGTCCTGAGGCCTTGTGGTGAGTGATAAAAATAACTCTAGAGCATTTTTCATAAATAAATGCAGTGTATTACATATTCATTATATTTTTACTTAACCTGTTGTCTTCATTTTTAATGTATTTTTGAGTAAATCTGTCATGAAAACAAGTTTCTGTTTATATGTTTAATGTTTATATTTCAACAACAAAGAAAATAGAAACAAAATTCTGGTATTAAAAAGTTGACACAAAAACTCCATTATCTACTATTTGAATGTTTGTAACTTTTTAATTGACTTATTAAATAAATTGAATTAATTTATAGATTTTTTTTTTTAATTTTCAGTTTCGGCTAAATGAAAACTTGAGTTTCAGTTTTAATGTTCAAAAAGTTAATTGTTAATTACTATTCACTGGACACCCTTATAAGAGCAATGTTTTTCTGTTTCTAGGAGCGTGATGGAGAAATCCTTCCTGGAGTACTATGATTTCTATGAGGGGGTCTGCAAAGAACGTCTGCATCTCCAAGGGCAGAACATGCAGGTAATGACTGTTTGCAAATATGCTTTGCTACAGTTCACATCGTGTCTTATGATGCAGGGTTTCCGCGAGTCTAAAAAAAAAAAAAAGTCTTAAATTTAGTTGTATCAAATTTAAGGCCTTAAAAGTCTTACATTTTACAAGAAAGTCTTAATTATGATTTCAAGAGGTCTTAAATTTGGGGATGGAAAGACCAGAATTGCGATATGGCTGAATGTGACGATTAAACTTCAAAAGGCTAACGTTATGATTTCATTTTCAATACAACTGTTGTTTTGTTCAGTGTGTAACTGCATGTTAATGGCGCTCCTCCTGGTTTCCTCTGCATTGCAAAGATCAATTTTGTTATTACTGATTTCATGTGCTTGGTGAAATCCCAAATGCATGATTTTTTACTCCAAAGATGGTGCACACTTTTAGAAAAAAATGGCTTAAAGGTAAAGATGGCCATAAAACTAGTTGGAAATTATTAATTTCTATTATTGCTGTGAACTTACCACACAGAAGATGAAGAATATCAAAAAAATTCAGGAGCCAGCTGTTAGCACAATTAGAGACATACCTGCAAACTAGTCGCTTTTCGGCGAAAATCGGCGTTTTGAATGGGAAAATGTCATCCACGTGAATCGTGTAGATCCGAAGAGATTTTTTGACGGGGGAGGGGGGTCTTCTGCGGTCTTCCCTACTGCGGTCTTCTTCACAAACATCTTTGGTGATACAGCACGCGAGTCATTTGGCCAATCACAGTCAAGATAACAGCAGCGTCTTCTTTGAAAAGCCCCTGGCTGCAGCTTTTCGCTCGGATGAATTCGCGCCTATTCACGCCTACAGTCGTGGCCAAAAGTTTTGAGAATTACATAAATATTGGAAATTGGAAAAGTTGCTGCTTAAGTTTTTATAATAGCAATTTGCATATACTCCAGAATGTTATGAAGAGTGATCAGATGAATTGCATAGTCCTTCTTTGCCATGAAAATTAACTTAATCCCAAAAAAACCTTTCCACTGCATTTCATTGCTGTCATTAAAGAACCTGCTGAGATCATTTCAGTAATCGTCTTGTTAACTCAGGTGAGAATGTTGACGAGCACAAGGCTGGAGATCATTATGTCAGGCTGATTGGGTTAGAATGGCAGACTTGACATGTTAAAAGGAGGGTGATGCTTGAAATCATTCTTCTTCCATTGTTAACCATGGTGACCTGCAAAGAAACGCGTGCAGCCATCATTGCGTTGCATAAAAATGGCTTCACAGGCAAGGATATTGTGGCTACTAAGATTGCACCTAAATCAACAATTTATAGGATAATCAAGAACTTCAAGGAAAGATGTTCAATTCTTGTAAAGAAGGCTTCAGGGCGTCCAAGAAAGTCCAGCAAGCGCCAGGATCGTCTCCTAAAGAGGATTCAGCTGCGGGATCGGAGTGGCACCAGTGCAGAGCTTGCTCAGGAATGGCAGCAGGCAGGTGTGAGCGCATCTGTACGCACAGTGAGGCCAAGACTTCTGGAAGATGGCCTGGTGTCAAGAAGGGCAGCAAAGAAGCCACTTCTCTCCAAAAAAAACATCAGGGACAGATTGATCTTCTGCAGAAAGTATAGTGAATGGACTGCTGAGGTCTGATTCTCTGATGAAGCCCCTTTCCGATTGTTTGGGGCATCTGGAAAAAGGCTTGTCCGGAGAAGAAAAGGTGAGCGCTACCATCAGTCCTGTGTCATGCCAACAGTAAAGCATCCTGACACCATTCATGTGTGGGGTTGCTTCTCATCCAAGGGAGTGGGCTCACTCACAATTCTGCCCAAAAACACAGCCATGAATAAAGAATGGTACCAAAACACCCTCCAACAGCAACTTCTTCCAACAATCCAACAACAGTTTGGTGAAGAACAATGCATTTTCCAGCACGATGGAGCACCGTGCCATAAGGCAAAAGTGATAACTAAGTGGCTCAGGGACCAGAATGTAGAAATTTTGGGTCCATGGCCAGGAAACTCCCCAGATCTTAATCCCATTGAGAACTTGTGGTCAATCCTCAAGAGGCTGGTGGACAAACAAAAACCCACTAATTCTGACAAACTCCAAGAAGTGATTGTGAAAGAATGGGTTGCTATCAGTCAGGATTTGGCCCAGAAGTTGATTGAGAGCATGCTCAGTCGAATTGCAGAGGTCCTGAAAAAGAAGGGCCAACACTGCAAATACTGACTCTTTGCATAAATGTCATGTAATTGTCGATAAAAGCTTTTGAAACGTATGAAGTGCTTGTAATTATATTTCAGTACATCACAGAAACAACTGAAACAAGGATCTAAAAGCAGTTTAGCAGCAAACTTTTTGAAAACTAATATTTATGTAATTCTCAATACTTTTGGCCACGACTGTACTTCTAGACATAGACAGTAAAAGAACCGCGTCATAGCTCATAGATGATCCGAAAAATGACAGTGGGTAATAAACCTAATGTGGTCTGTGTCCTTAATATTGATCAAGCAACAAAAGAAAAAGAAAAGCATTCACTTGGATTAATTATATTTTATTCTTTTAAATATGTCTGCTTGAAAGAATAAAGAATGATGTATGCAAGTAGTTATAAAGAATGCATATATCATTAATTGAAAAAAGACTGTTCTACCAACAGAAAAGTGGTTTTATTTAATTTTAAGATAAGTCACAAGTAGTTAAATCTGTATCTGTATTGCATGTTCAATCTTTAAAATCAATAATATTAACAGGTTAATAGATGTTTTATCCGGGAGTATATGGGTTTGGACATTTTAGAGACCTTATAAATTAATGCATTACAATTTAACTAAACCCATTATATTTTATTTGATTAAATAAAATAAAATCTTATTGTATTTCAACGACTAAAACTAGACTAAAACTAAAACAATTCAGATGACTAAAATATGGCTAAAACTAAATGGCATTTTAGTCAAAAGACTATGACTAAAACTAAATCAAAATTTGCTTTCAAAATTAACATTATCTGATTTTTTTATGTATATCTTGTTATAAGAAATGAGCGAAATGAAAACGAACACGTAATGAAACAAGACTCTGGCGGATCATTTAACGTTGACTAATGCAGTGGGAGTTGGCCTTAACAAACATTTATGATCATAAAAAAGGAGCCCAGCATTTAATATATTGACAATTTTTTTGTCAATCAAAATCTGTCACCTTTTTCAGTCCTTCTGAGTTTGCAGGTATGTAGAGATGAGATATCAGCACAGTAACACTTTAATATATTATCTAATTACCATTATCGATTAAATCCCAGAAGATAATCGAGATAAATTCGGGGTATGCGATATAGACAAAAAAATTATTTAATTTATATAATATTTTATCAATAATAATTGTTAAAATTAATGTACTAATTAATACTTCTTAAAGTATAAGCATTTTATAAAATGTTTTGTTTTTGTGAAAACTTGTATCTGAACTGTAAATTATGCATTTTACAGTTTAATATGGTACTGTAGACATTGCCCAACCCCCCTCATATGGTATTAATTTTATTTGTGCAGGTCTTAAATTTGAGCTTAACAATCCTGCAGAAACCCTGTGATGTGTCATTTCGATTGTCATTAGATTAACATTAGAAATATAACCTTATGCAAACATTTAGCATTGTAGCATTACAAACATTCCTATTCGCTGCGGTGAGTCATCCACGTCAGCATTTACAGGAGACCAGCAGGAACAAAGAATCGAACACCTCCCAGTACAGAGCTGAGCTGAATCACTCAGCGCTCCTATCCGCCAGCAGACATTTCTGTGGGATTTCCAGAGTTGTTATTGTCCTCAAGTCACGCTATGAATCAGCATTCAGGCATTTTGTAGTCATGTCGCACAAAGTTAAGTGGAGCTGTTGTTTAAACTGTGATTGTATTTGAGATTATATATTTTGTACCTATTGATATAATATTAATTATAGAGAAGGTTTAAAGAATTTCTGTTTTTTCACCCAGACTGCACTTATTTTAAAATGCAGTAAAAACAGAAATATTATTACAAATGAAAACAACTGTTTTCTATTTAACTTTGTGTTCCTGTGAGGACGAAGCAGAATTTTCTGTCGACATTCCTCCAGTCTTCAGTGTCCCATGATCCTTCAGAAATCAATCTAATATGTTGATTTGGTGCCCAAGAAACATTTCTTCTTACTTTTTCCACAATTCTTTGAATAAAAAAAATTCAAAAGGAAGAGTTTTTATTTGACTTGACTTATTGGTACTTGGTGTCTTAGTTTGATTTAATATCCTAAATGCTTTTTACATAAATTTTTGTTCTCCATCAAATGTATATGTTTTGTAATATTTCTTGCAGGATCCTTTTGGTGAGAAGAGAGGTCGTTTTGACTACCAGGGTCTGTTGACCCGTCTCCGAGCCATCCAGAGGCGATTACGGGAAAAGTGCCCGGCCGAGGACAACAACGGCGACTCTGACTCGGACACCAGCTCTTCTGGCACCGATCCGGACAGTCAGGGCAGCTCACAGCCTTAGGGTGCCCTCTAGGGGTGCGAAGCCAGCAAGGTTAGATGGTTTCCCTTTACCTGCAGCTCCGGACTCCTCTCAAGTGAGCACAGATGTAAGGAGAGCTGAAAACCTGGAGATTCTACTGACAGAGGACAGACAGAGTTTCTGTCTCTTCCAATTGGTTAATAGTTTTCCTCTCACTCCTTGTGTGCTGGCCAGTGATTGCCTTTTGTTTTGCTTTGTTTTTCCCAAATGGAGAAGAGGTTCAGTCAATGGAGGAATGAGGTGTATAGATATGTGTGCGTGTGTACATTTATAAGTGACAAAGATGTATACGCCGGTCATCACAGCCTCCACCTTTGACTCCATGTTTCTCTGTCCCTTCCTGCATCCCGTGTAGCGCTTACTGAAAGAAAAAAAACAAGGGCATACCAAGTCAAATAATTAAAGATGATAAAAAAAACACTCTTAAAAACAAACCGGTTTACTTATAAATTCACACATTTTGCACGTAGTTTTCGGAAAAAAAAAAACAATTATTTCACTTGTGAAATCCTTTAAAAATGAGTATGATCACACATTGAGATACAAATTCATAATTAATTGAATACCACACTTTAAGAGCAAGACAAACGGATGCAACTTTAAAAAACAAAATGTATATATAATTGTTCATAGAGAAGTTTTATCAGCAGCCTGTCAAGCGCTTCTAGGAACGGTTGCCTTTTGAGTGTCGTCGACTTGTTTGGTGAACTTCAGTCTAATTGTGAAGCTGTTGTGTGTCAGGTGACACATCTGCTCTGTTATTGTTCTGGTAATATCCTCGAATTTTTAACAAGACGGAAACGTACTTTTACTCCCTTTTCTTTATTTCACTCAGACGGCGATTCCAGTCCAGCCTCCACTCGTGGTGTCCCTCGACACTGCTACAAATGTTGTTCTCTTTACCGGGATACTGTGGTCACTGGTGTCCTCATATGCAACGGGACGAAGCTGCGTAATGCAGTCTGAGATGATAGTGGGATGATATTCAACTGTTACTTGACACAGAGGTTCATGAGTAATTGTGCTCCTAAACATTTAGTAAAAATCTATTGCAATCCATCCCTTTAAATAGCAGGCATATAGTTTTTCACAGCATGCTAAACACAACCAAACCGGCAGCCTTTAGTATTTTGTATACATGTACAATTATAATGCATTTTATTCATTAACAAGCAGATTGCATATAGTCTTCACAAAACAACTGCTTTTACAAAGTTTTACTTTCTCCGATGGGCCCAAGTACAGTTCTGAGGTTTTTTGCATGTGCTAGCATTTTGATGCAGTTGATTTCTCTTAAGTGAGAGAGAATATATTCTGGTCTAGAACATCATATTTCCATAAGACAACACTGTTAGGTGGCTTGATTGTTTGTTTTAAATGAACAATTTGACTCTTAAGTCTCTGTTTCTCTTCTAGAATGCCTTGCAACAGGAAACAGTTCCCTGACTATAAGTTTGATTTTGTGATGTACTAATGTTAGCGAAATGAGAATGAATTATGTAAATAATTAATGTATGGATCAGTTGCAACTGTAAGGAGAAAGTATATATAAATCTGGTTCTGATTACTTGTGCCTCTCTTTGATTTCATCAGTGTCTTCAACTTACCTTTTTTTTATCATTCAAAATTGCAGGGGCAGTTGGGAGTTAGTGCACTCATAATGTGATTAAGTTCACGTTTTGGTAATTTATGTATTTCTATTAAGTCCCTAGATCATTTTGTAAAAATCAAATCTAAATTTTGTTGTTTCAAATAACAGTCGAGAGTTATGTATCTGTTATTTCCTGAATTTCTTGGTTAGATGTTTATGATTACATTTAGAAAATAAATTGATTCTGTTCTCTAACTGATCCATTCGGCATTATGTAGGATCATAGTCATTTTAAACCACAAAAGTGCCAAAATATAAACTTTATATATTATATATGGAAGATAAAACGGGGGTTATAAGTTATTCACTTTTATGAAGTTTCATACAGAGTTTTGTCAAAACCATAAGACTACAACAACAAAACGTATTCAGTTTATATATTTCTAAAACACTTTGGACTGTGACTGATTTGGACACCTTTAATTTAAATGTCTTGTTCAAATGTTTTACGCACATTAGATCAATATAAAAAAAAGTTACATTTTAGTTTCAGGGGGTAAAAATAGTCCTTGTGTTATTTGAAACATTTATTTGACAATCAAACAATTTTATATATATACACACACACACACACACACACACACACACACACTCACACACTTATTCCTGAAATGAGCTCTTTTATTAATGGAAAACAGTCTCTGTGTGTATAAAATTTGTGGTAGGGGCACTGCTCTGTCATTAGGGGGCAGTAGTGTGTAGCTTTTGTCCCCAAAGACCTTGATTCAACTATCATAATGAATTAGAGAGTGAAAAAAAATTAGAGTGCTACCCAAAGTTCTGAACTTTTCATGATTTTTAAATTGTTAGATGTCCTCATAGAGGCCATTTGTGTTTGTTATGTGATTGAGACCATTAAAAAAAAAGTAATGTGGTACCCAAAAATACTAATATGTACCTATATTAGTAAATAAGGTATTAAAAAATATACTTTTTAGTTATTGTAAAAAGTAACCGTTTTGTACCTTTTTTTCTGCGAGCATAAGATCATCAACAATCTATTTGACAAAGAATGAATCTGTCTTGGTGGAGATGTTCTAGAGTTAAAATATCTTCATGTAACATACCCAAACTAAATGCTTAAAAACTCTAAGAATAACAGTGACCACAAAATTACCACTGATAATCAACACAGAACAAGACAGAGATTACACTTTTTAACTGTTTTTTTTTTTTTTTTTTTTTTTTTTACTGTTTAAACCTTTTTTTCCTGTTTTGATATGTGAAACAAACAGTTTTAGGTGAAGCAGGTAAATTATTTTTATTTTATTATTTATTTATTTATTATTATTATAGGCTAGTGATCACCTGATGAGAGATTAGTTCTGAAATTATCTTTGAAAACAGAACCCCATCGTCTTTATAAGCTTCGGTTATCAGAAAACATGGACCTTCAGCCTTTCGAGTAGCTGCTATTTATTCGAATTTAGTTTTGAATTCGTTTCTCTTCATAAGTAGCCTATAGCCACATGTGCTTTCGCAATGCCGTCACATGGATTCTGTATGATAGCTTTCGTCTACATGCATCTTAAATCAAGTGGAGCGTCTTTGTGTTTGTTTTTTTATGAATAGTGCCTCACTTGTGCGGGATTTCTTGCACAACCATAGCACAACTATGACAACATTTGAATTTTAGGGGAGGGGCGATGAAACCTGACGTTCCATTACGTCACTACATCCATCCCGCGTAAATTTAAGCCATCAGAAATCTAACCAAGAGAGGTCTAGATGACCAACATGCTACAACAACAAAACCGTGCACTGGGAAACTAGAGTTGAACATGACAACGAAAGTCAAGAAACCAGGAGTTTAAGTCATCAACAGCTTAAGTTCCGTTTATTGGAAGATATCAGAGGAAGTCGTGAGGAAAGGTTAGATGTTGAACAGAGGAAAGGTTAGATGTTGAACAGAGGAAAGTCGTGGCTTTTTATGCTTCGTAGCCTACCTAAGATTTGGACATGTGATTCATTGTGCGATATCAAGGCGTTATCTAAGCTACAAAAAGTTATATTTCTCTGAAAACGGCCCATTCTGAACTGTTTGGGTTTGCCCTGATTTATTTATTAGTCCAAAGGATTTATTTTCTAAGATAAATTATTCACTTTAGAAAAGTCATTTTATTGCCTCGAATTCGATTTGACTTTGGTCTTTCGTTACAGCTGACTGTTTATTTAATTCACACAATTATTACAGAAAGCTGAACATCTTGGTTGTTGTAACAGATTGACTTTGCACCTTTAAAATGTTTTAATAGCTAGTTAAATATACAGGACACAGTTACATTTTATTATTTATTTTCTTTACACGTGCTGAAAGTAAATAATCTTAGCAATGTGGGGGAAAATGTCAGAATCTGATATGTAGCTATGCTGGAAAATTATATACGAATTAAGCACAACACGTCAACACAATATTTCGTTTACTTGGAGTTATTTTTCAGTCTTGTCGCGTTGAAAATATCTATAAATGTAGCCTATGTCTTTGTCAGTTAGCATTTGTGCACTTGACCAAATAAATAAATAAAACCAGTACAGCCTACACGAACTTTGGGTATCAATTATGTGTAATATTGCAAACAGACCTGTCCCATCCAAGTGACACATAATGAATGAAATGTCTGGTAAACAACACTTTTTTTACACCCCACGTGACATCAATCTGGCAGAAGCTTCAAGTAAACGAAATCCGTTCTGAATTGAATCCGAAGACGAATGCAATCTTCACCATCCGTTTGGGATTTGCTCCCAGAATATAATACAAATATGTCACTGTGTTCGCTTGAAATATGATATTAGACATTACATATCTCAAAGATGAATCCGGTTAATCGATTTTCATATGTTGCATGTAAACACCTGCAAGAAATAAATTAGAATATCCACTTAAAATAAATTTCTTACAGTGAACAAACAATTCTCTGTGCGTCTCAGTTCTTCGGAGCATGCATTATCTCAAAATGCCCGCTTGGTGGAAGCAGCCACGTGCAAAACATTGCCCCAGTGGGCATAATATATAAAATAAAATAAAATATATAAAAATTCTGACAGCTAGCTGTCTCCTGATCTCGTTTTGGGGCGTTAAATATAATTTGTTTGTTTGCATAACAGGGAGCTGATACAACTGCAGATAAGTTAGATCTCTGATATTAGAGTCAAAAGTAGCTTGTTTTCCAAAGCGCTTTCTCTCTCTCTTTTCTCTCTCTCTCTCTCTCGGGTAAATCAAAGCGCATTGGACACGGATAAATTACTAAAATAAGCATATTGTGTTCAGGCGGTCAGTACGGTAGAAATACTTCAGATTTGTGAAGAATAACATACACTTCGAACTGAAACATAACTCGTATATGTAGAAGAGGGAGATGCAACAACTAGTGGTGAGTGTAATTGTTCAGATTGTACGTGCGGGGGTGTGTTTTGTACGTCACCCGTTTAGAGGCGAAGCACTTCTCTGATTGGACACACCCTCCCCTCTCCATTTTGTTAGAAAATGCATATTAGCTTCATGTTGCTGGTCATAAAAACGGTTTCTTTGTCGCTGGAAAACCGGATATCGAATATTCAACGTGTTATCATCGAGAAGTTTAATACAGTAGAGGAAATGATGATATGAATCAGTCAGGTAGTTCAACAACAGTGTGTGTATTGAATTTTAGTTACTTTTTCTTTCTCATTAATTAATCTTGTTTTGTTTTATCTTATGGTATGATTGTAGCTTACGTCAAACAGTTGTAAGCCAAAGCCACTTTTCTTAAGTCTGTTAACAAAACAAAAGTTTTCAAAAAAGGCTTGAATGATTAAATATTTCAGTGGTAGGCTATTTCAATTGTGCTATTTATTCATTTTAAAAGTGCGTGTATTGTGCGTTTAAATTGCATATTTAAAATGATTAAATTTACTTGTGTGTTGCTATTAAATACTTAGTTTTTGTTGGAAATAATTGTCTTCCTAAAGGCTTCAAATATGTTGTACTCTAAACTTGTACACTTTGTATTTATAAGAGAAAGAATCATCTTATTTAATTAAACTTTAGTGACTTATTTTATTAGGACATTAGATCATACTTAAACTTGTATTAGATTTGAGGACCTTATTTTATCTTGAGGGGCTTGATTATATCAGATATACCAATTATTTACCATTTGAATGTTATGTAAAATAAAAAAAACTGCTTGTGATATAGTGTAAATAAATTATATTGATTTATTTGCATTTAGGATTTTAATCAAACATTTCTATAAACCCAAATGTCTTTTTGTGGGTGTGAGCAACAGGTCATCTATTTTCAAAAAGACGTCTAGTTTAGATGAAAAATATTTATAGATATGTGTTTATACATATTATAGAAATAAGAGTATTTTGTTCAAAAATTGCAATTATAAATGTGTGCAACTAAACAGGAGTTTCAGGAGTTGGAAGCAATACATTAAACATGCCTCCGGGTCTTCATGTGGTTTACTGCATAGATTAATAAAGATGGATTTGCAAGATTTTACTAACCCAGATTATGATGTGTTATTGCTCAGTAGACAGCAGAGAGGGTCTCGCATCATTTGAGTGGCATCATGGGAAATCACAGGAAACTGCCAATGGTTCTTAACTTCCTCCAAGAGGGCATAAATGGCATCACTCTTACCCAGTATTTAGTATTTTAAGCCCATTATAACACTATACCCAACGCTGTTTAAGACAAATAACAGATTTATAAAATAAAGTAACAGATTTTTAAAATAAAATAAAAAGATGCATAAAACTATTTGCATGGTCTTCACGGTGGAATTGTATTGTTCCTTAGTCCATGGTATTTAGAGAAGGAAATGAACTTTTTGAAACATTTGTGTTCTCATGTTTGTTCATGCATTAAGTATAACTAAATGTATCATATTTAAAAGGGATTGAATTCTCTTTATAAAATGGATAGTTCTGCTCCTTGATTCTGATTGGTTGAGCTGCGTTCGAAGCTGTTGTAAATTACACTACAAACATACACTTTTATTTACTTCTGTGTTGCTCTGCAGCTACTTTGTTGTAACCAAAGCTGCATGTTTCTGAGGAACTACATTACTTGGTGGAAGAATACTGTTTTTATGTAGATCATTACTCTTTATTTGCTCTGTTTTATTCCGTGAAACCTTAGTACATATATGGAATAACCATTTTATAAAAGCAATAAGCCCCGTGAAGCCGTGGTTTATAATAAATTTATTAACAGCTAAGGGGGTTTTAGGCACTCCACTTCGCATCGTAGCTAACAACACCCCTTAGCTGTTCTGTAAACCACGGCTTCTTGCAGCTTATTGCTTTATTTTAACTGTCTAACTGAATTGTTTAAAGCGCTACTTCCAATTCAATATCAAAAAAAATTATAAGATTTGATTAATGATCAAAACTATTTTCAGTTATTGTTATATTTAATTTATAATTTATAAAGTCAGAAAAGTTAATAAAGATTGTAAAGATTTTTTAGTATTGCCCTCCATGATGAGAATTGCCTATATGCAAGCATGAATATACAAAAGAAGCAAGAAAACAAATATGAAAACATTCAAGCAGACCAGAAATAATGAAGTATTTACCTCTTGCACCTTCTTCTGAAAAATCCTTGAGGTGATCATGTGGGTTGCACAAATATTCATACTAATCTGCCTTTCTTGTGACAGAAAAAAAAAAGAAAATCTATTTTGGGTTATATATAAAATATCTTGAGGTCTAATCCTGTTAAAAATCATACAATAAAAAGTAATTTACATGCAATAATGTATTCCTAAACTGCATTTCCACAATGACACAATAACTTATTGTGTTTATTTTTTTCTTATTTATGTCACTTTTTTTTATATGTAAAGAGGCTGATTAAAAATGCATCACCGATTACATAAAAAAATAATTAACTGTCTAACTGTTTTTTTTTCAGCTACTGTCTTCCCTTTCCAAGTTTAAGCCTGACCTTGCCTCTAGTCTCTATGCAAATGTTGCTTTCCAAATATGAACTGTTTGAAATTATTCTAAGAATTACAGCATAAACATACCTTATAATTCAGACAACACTGGACTATATTGGACTTGACCAAAACTAATGTAAGCTCCATGTATCAGGTTTATGTGTTACTATGTGTCTTTCTGATTTTCTTTTACACCATTCATTCTACTCTAAAAAGTAACCTTACTGAAATCAACTGAATAGCATATAAGCTGTAAAGAAACACTTTCACAGTCTTCTTAGAGTCAATCCCGCTTCTCTTCAGAACTTCCTCCCCACCACGCTTTGTTCCTCTGAGTAAGATCCTGAGCCTTATTGCTAAATGTAACATGACGCAAAAGAAAACAAAGCATTTGCTCATATTTTATAGCATTTAAAACCAATGTTATCAATAAAATAATTATTTAGTGTAATAAGCATAACAATTTGTAAGGAATTGCAAGAAACGGTTTTCACTTATGCACCATCAGACTCTTAAATTCCTTGTTGTCCTGGATGAGCTCCATGCCTGTGGTCCTCCTCACCCAGAACAGAGATGCCCTACCCCCACACCAGCTATTCCTCATCGCCCTCACAGTGTGTGGTCAGGTCACAATCTCAAATCTCAGAGTACCTCTTAAACTCACAGGGGGTTGTATTGACATGCCAATGCCTTCACGGGACCACATAGTGCACCCCCTTGCAACAGTTACTGAGTGTAACAGGATTATGAAGAGAAATTAACATCTTTTGCAATGCAAGTGATGACGACTTTCTGTGGTTTTGCATGATTATAAATGATGTTTTATAACAGAGTTCGGGAGGAGAAGTCGCAGTTCATTAACCTGATTAACACAAGTGGAGACCAATCAGTAATCAACTCATGACAAGGTATAAATAACAGCAGACCCTATCTCTGATCAATGACAGTTTTCAGCATCCTTCCTCCACCCTATTTCTCCTCACTTATAGATCCATCTACTTTTACCACAACCGGGGGGAGTACTCTGGGTTCGGGCCACATCCCGAGCTCGGAGCCCTTCACCCGGACAGCACGCCAACTACGCATAACCTTACTGTATTAAATATACGTAGATGTGAACTCGTGAATTGCCATTATAAGCTACACACGCATTTGATGCAATAACTTCAAAGCTTACTTTGTACAACCACTCACAAAACAACAACCAGTGTTTAGACAGAGGGCATCAGATCAGTGACCCCATTAGTTCTTAGCAGATCTACCCTGCATGTCAGCTGGAGCTGCAGCAGAGACATCAAACTAAAATGTGCAACTGAGTGTATGTCTAATAGAGTGAATTACCTACGAATGACCTGGAGGCACGACAAAGAGCATACGTTTATGAATGGTGGTGAATGCATATAAAAATCAGGAGAGTAATCATTAAATCATCCTTTATTTACATTGTAGTAAACCTTGCGCGAGGGTACCTCGAGATGCGTAAGTGCATCAGGGAACTCTTCATATTAATCCAGACATTAAAAAGACATGGTGATTAATCACTACAGACGTGTTACAATTCAGATAATGTACACGAGCTCTTTAGTCAACTCATCCTTGAATTAGACATCCTCGCGAAGTTGTGCTTCGAGGCCGTGATGTGTGATTCAAACATGCGCGAATGAACTAATGGAATGAGTTTCTGAGGATCTGCGCGCTTGTTTCGCTTAGAATGTTGCTCTAAATACATTTCATTGAGCAGCAGTTCTGGACCATCGTAGTATTCTGCGAGACGTGAAGCGCTTCTCACTCTTTGCTGTAATGGACGGGGAGCCATTTTCTCACAGAGAGCCAGTACTGCCGCCACGTGTACAATTTGAGAGCCACGTAACAAAAGTAACCGCTTGAAATTGCGATCTGATTTGCCTTTAACTCATTTGAATGTGAATTTGAGGTCGGATTTTTCAGACCTGAGTGTAAAGCTGAAAAACCCTAGCAATGAAACATCATACACAGCGTGTAGGCTACACACAATAGGCAATGCAACAGTTGCTCACTTCCTGTTGGTAGGCGGTATCCTTGACGCTAGGCCCCGGCCTGATGTCTTCTCGTGACTCGGTTTGGAGCAACATGGAGGTGAGCACGAGAACTTTTGAGATGTCTGTGGAAATGTGTCTCTCAAGCTTCGGAGAGCTCGCTGTTGGAGCTGACCTGATACAGTAAAACTGCATTCTGCGTTACATGCACTGCCAAGTTCCCAAGAGCCGAATTAAAAAGGATAAAGTGTTTCAATAAAACCATGCATTGAATATGTGTCTTACTGCTTAATGTTTACTCCACCTCAAAAATGTTTGCCAAACTTTGGTTGTAAAACTACTCTAATTAAATATTTTACTTCACCGCCCTAGTCGTGACCCACTGCTAACAATGTCGCGTAGGCTACATAAAGGCCATTGGTTTTAGTATTCAAAATACGTGTTTCATGATCAACTTAGCAAGCGACTATAAAAAGGGCAAGAATAAGTAAAGAGGTCGAGCGGCATCACAGAGGGCTTATATATATATATATATACTCGCAAACACACACGTAGACTCTTGTACAATTTAAAATGGCACCAAATGGCCTTTTTGTCCTGTAAATTGTCTCGTTGAAATACGAAATGTTTTCGTGCATGTAGAAACAAAACGTTTAAAAGTAAAACAGGAAACGTTGGGCACATAAGTAAAACTGAAGCATGTGTGGGCTAGTATGAAAATGTATGTCTGTGTGCATGCAGAGCATATACGGTACAATGTACAGAAAATGTGCTTTCCAAGCACAGCTTGAGAGAGAGAGGGAGCGCGCGCGCACGAGAGAGCGTGGAGGACCGGCCCCTTCTCTAGCTACTCTGAGACCACGTGGTTTCTTCTTTGCAAATAAAAAAATTTAGTAAATTCGACTCGGTTTTAGAGGCGGTGCCATCGCCAAGCGGTAGGATCTGTGTGACAGTGTAGGGTACAGCTTTAGGTTGAGGGGCAGCGAGAGGAAAGATTTTCTCCCGATCCCGCTACATACTCGCCACTATTCCATCGTAACAAACATCAGCTTAATTCAAACTGATATCATTTCTGCACCGTGCTGGGAATTCGCGAAGCTTGCTACAGTGAAGAATATTTACCACTCGCCTGCAGGACCTGATCAGACTTCAACATTTACTGTTAGTCGAACTTTCCCCTTTTTATTTTGGATTGTCTTGCAGTTAGATTTATTTCTTCTACCCGTTTTTAATTCCAACCGGCTGACATCTACATGATTTTATAATCCGCGGCGTGTCTTAGTCCTTTTTTTAAATTAAGAGCGTTTTGCCGAAAAGTTTTATTTTCATTTCTATTTTCGGGGGGAAGCGTTACAGTTTTTTCCACAATGAATAAGCTATATATTGGAAATCTGAATGAAAACGTGACCGTAGAGGACTTGGTTAAAACCTTTGAAGATCACAAGATCCCATACTCTGGACAGTTTCTCATGAAAACTGGCTATGCGTTTGTTGATTGCCCGGACGACCAATGGGCAATGAAAGCAATTGAAGCATTTTCTGGTGAGTAAATAGATTTGAATGGGCCTTTCGTTGCCGGTTTGCTTCTTCACTGGTTTTCTTTCGAAACTCACCTTGGTTAAGCTCCCATAAGTGTTTTTGTTTATAATTTAATTCCACTGTTAAGATAAAGATCTCGGGTTTTTATTGTTGAAAGAGAATCAGTTTCTACTCTTTGCCATTGAAGTCAGGGCAATGTAAGGCAATACAGTGCAAAAGTACCCGAGACAGTGAACTTTTAAGGGCAGATAGGTTTGTAGACACTAAAAGCATTCATGCACACATCAACCACGACTTTACTTTCTTTGCTCTGATAGGTTTAAAACGTGCAGTGTATTCTACCATAACAAATAAATATATAGCCTATTTAGCGTGATTCTGAACTGTAGGACGGAGTTCTCCTAATCTCAATCTTTAGGTTTAGTCCAGCCTACCCGGCACAGCTATAGATTCAAGTCCTACCCCTCCCCCTTTTGGCTAATAGGCCAGTGGAGCTAAAATGAAACATGTTTCGTAAAGCCCCTATTGAGTTAACCGATACAATACTGAGGGAAACCTTCTTGCCTTTAACATATCCGACCATGTTGCATTCTTAAATCCAGACTTAATGCCTTTTCAATGCATCTGTCCCACTGACCACAAAGTCTCTTCTCGGTTCTCCACATAGGCTATGTAGCATGTGACGTGTGCTCTATATAGCACGAAGGTCGCCATGCCGATAAGGATCCAGTTAAAACTATCCACCACATGAAGTCATGCACAGTCAAGATTATTTAATCTTTTTATCGCTAAATGCCTCTTAGGTCTCAAGTAAACACGAACAACAAATAATACCCTACACGTATGGATTCTGTCATAGTGGACGCCAGCTTGTGTAGCCCTGAGCAGTGAACCTCGAAAGCGTCCTAAGAATTTTGTCATTTGACCTGTACCAACCAAATAATTTTTTTATGATTATTTATTTGTTTTTAGTTTAATTACTTTTTACCAACACCTACCCTAACGACCCCAACTCCTCAAAAGCTCGTTTTGGCCATTCGCAATGCAAGTTATACAGTAAAAAAAATAATTTATGCACACAGGGAAGTATAACAAAGCATATATTAAAATCGTTGTGACACACATTTATTATGTTTTAAGTTCTTAAAGTTTATTTAGATTATTAGGGCCACTTGAGTTAAATGGTGGTCTCTTTTGTGAGTGGGATTAAAAAATATATATATATATATATATATTTCTTTCCTTTTTCCAGGTAAAGTGGAACTTCACGGCAAACGAATTGAGGTCGAACATTCTGTCCCTAAGAAGCAGAGGTATTTGCTTTCTCTTGAATCGTTCAACAATTGTTAGCTTACTGTATATAAAAGCTGAATGTATATATGTCGTGGTGTAAATATGTGTGCAATGTAACCAGTACTTCGCTGTGTGCTTAAATGGTGGATCTGTTTGGTTGTATCGCTCAAGTTGTTGTTACTTTTGAAGAGTCTAGCTCTCTGTATATGAATATTCTTTGTTTCTCTTCACGTGACGGATCTTATAGTGCTTGGATATTCTAGTGGCATATGCTCGTAGCATTACACCACGTGCTGTTACATTCATAGTTACTACGGCGCTGTATAGCACTTATCCCCTACGTTATGCATATGCGTGCGTGTTTGTCAAACATATAACAATGCTGGTCTCCGTGTCATTTCAATCACTTGTTCCCTGTTGAGTAGGCCTTGGCCTACTGCAAGGCCTAGGCCTCGGTGCTTGATTCGTTTAAACAATTCATGCAACACAGATTTAGTCTCCTAGCCCGCTGTGGTTTTAAAAGCTGCTATTACTTTGGAACACCATCGTTGTTCGTACTTTTGTTGAGGATATTTAAAGGATAGACTTTGAAAGGGAACGACGCTTCAGGTCAGCGCAGGAGAAACAAAGCGTAGTCTATAATGCATGGCTATGTTCCATAAACTGTACAGTTTTAAAGATTTGTAGTCTAAATCATCGTTTCCCCGTATTTCTGCCGTTAGTTGTGAGTGAATGTGAATTTCAGAGTGTAACTTTTGCTGTTAAAAATTAAAATGATATTCAGAAATGTAATTATTTGTGTTTTGGGGAGTTTGCATGGCGCGCAGAAGACTGTTTATGTAGAACGAAAAGGTCTCCCCCTTCGTCCCCACCCAGTTCAAAGTGGTTTCTTACCTATTTACACCTTAAATGCATTTTTTTAACAACCATCTGAGCTACACCTGTTAACCTAGCGTTTAACTCGATGTTTTTAAAACGTTGCATCCTGTGGAGAATTTTTATGGTGAAAATATATGTGCTAAAAAAAAAATAATAATTTGTAGTTAATATGTGAGGATCTGCTGCTCAAATATGTTTGAATAATTCTGTGGTAGGTACGTTGTTTTGATTGAACGCTTTCTAACCAGTTGAACCAAAGCTTTATTCATATTCCACTGCTTTACGCGCTTTAGACATACATCTTTTGTCAGGGGTGTTGTGAGGAAACGTAGCTTTGCATATTTGATATTACACTCTTACCTATGATATACCTGTTTTTGGATTTTTGCATATTTGTGATGCATAAGCATTACGCGTCTCCAAATGTCTGTACTGATAAAGCTGACTTTTCATAAAATTATTTTGTAACAGATACATGTTTTAAATAGATCTTAATGGCATTGTGATTAGTGTTGGGAGGCCACCGTTACACTGGTAGTATGACACGTGGTCGCCATCAGTGTGAAGAGTAACTAACGTCAGCAATTGAGAAAATGGCGTACAATGTAGTCCTCTGTCGAAGGCTGCATTTGCATTAACTTGAATGAGTGCAAAATGCATATCTACACATTCATTTGATAGCGCCATGTAAACAGTTTACTAATCCGCGAACTAATCCTCAATATAATTGTTAGGTGAGGTATTTTAGATAAAAATACATTTTGCTCTTAAAATCACATATTTTGCCATTTATGTTTATACTTAAGGATTTTTTTTCCCTCTCTCAGTGCGTATGATAATTTTAGAATTCATAAAGTCTGCTCTGGTGAGAAGCTGTGTGGTTCTTTTGATTTGAAAATTCCAAGTAACCAGAACGCACGTGCGCCCACACAAAACACAACCAGAGTTGTGGAAAATGCATTAGAAATGTTAATTAAAGTGGAACTGTTACTCGTCGCCATTTTGATAAACGTCTTTGTGGGGCTGGCCTCTGAGGTGCGGGACTTTAAAAAGCAGCGTACACCCCCAGGTCAGCATATATATTGATTTGACCCTTTGTTATGTTGTATGCTTATGGGCTGCTTGAATTATTACTCTTAAGGAATTCAAATAAATATATATATATATATATATATATATATATATATATATATATATATATATATATATATATATATATATATATATATATATATATAGTGCATGGACACATTTTCAATTGCTTCAAGGTACATTTGTTGGATTGTAGAAGTGTGAATGCAGGATGAGTAACAAGATTTAGGGTGGGGCGGAGGGTCAGAGCAGCTCCTTTCCTATTGTGCACACTCCTTGCATTTGGTGACATGGGGTCTGTCTTATGTAATGCTCGTAAGTAAAATGAAAAATGTGTTTCATTGAAGACGTCTTACTGTTGAAAATATACAAATAAATAAACTTAAAGGCCACCAGTAGCTGATATCAAGAGCATTTTTATTCCGTTGTTTAAAGTAATATGCATGTAAAACTGAAGTTAAATGTGTGTAAAGAATAGAGTGAAGACCATAGAGGGTGTAGTGAGTAAGCCATAATGTTTTGTGCATAGAGCTGTGTGGGCGGCTCCATGTCTCATGCCTTGAGTTTCTCCCTGCTTTATGTAATGTTGCATTGGTGTGACGGGGCCATATGCAATGGCATGATGGGCCACTTATGAAGTTCTTTGGCAGGGGCGATTTAGAGACAAGGGGAAGAGCCACACCTTTATGACAATACCGTGTGTTAAAAGTGTAACAATGGCCCTTCCCCCTTCTTCCAGATGCTACTCTGCGTGCTCCCTTCCCCTTGTAAGCACCTATCAAGGTCCAGCAAGCAGCATGGTTTTTGTTGCTCTTAAAAAAATTCTCATTGTAACACAACAGGAATGTATATTGACAGAATATGGCAATGCTGGCAAATTCTTTGTGAACTGAACAGTGCAGTAGAGAAGTAGTGCTGGTTGTTGGTGTAGAGCTGCAATAGAAATATTTATTTTATATGTACTAATAAAAATTGCAATGAACACATACTTTGGCAAAGGTGAACTAGAATGACTGCGAAAAAAAATATTTCCAAAACAGGTGTTTAAAATAATAATGTAGCCGCTCATCTGATTGTATGTGTGTATTCGTATATATTATGGGGATGGGGATGGGGATGGGGATGGGGATTGGGGGGGGGGGGGGTAGAACAAAAGTGTAGAACATTAACTGTGTTCATGTTAATTGATAAATAGTGAAGGGGAAGACCTGTTGTGGTGTGTGTGTGTAGTGTTGGTAGTTTCTCCCTGTTGTTGTTTTTTTCTCTCTCTCATGATATTCCATATTATGACTGTCCAGTCTTGATTTTTCTTTCAAGTGCTCAATTTTGGAGTAAGCTAGAGACTCATTTAGCGTGGCTCATGTTTGCTGTCAAATCCATTGTGCTTAAATTAGAGCAAAATATCCTTTTAAAGAACAACAATAAATGAATCGGCGGTTGTCTTGAGTGCCGTAAATAGGCTGTTTTATGTGTGTTAAAAAAAAAAATATATATATATACATATATATATATCTCACACACACACACACAGAGTAATACACCCAATATCTAAGAAATGCTTTGGTTGCTTTGACTGAAGGAAAAACCTACAGGCTTACAGCAGAGTGTTAATAACAGCAGTTTTGTATAAGTAAGAATTTGTCAGTTTAAAGAAACTATGTCTTACCAGACCTTTGCAAAGTGGATTCAGAGAGAAAGGGGGAGAAAAAGAAGCTTCAGCTTTGAATTGAATCGCAGCGTGTCGCTGGTTAAATAAATGAGTGTGTTGCGATTGCATGCTCAGGCCGTCTTAAGCTACACTTGGCTTCTCTGTCCTCTCTGTCCCTCTCTCGTCTTCTCGCTGGCTCCCTCCCTCCTTTTCTCGCTGTCCTTTTCTCTCCATCTCCGCTTGTGATTGTAGTACTACAGAAGGCAGGGGGAGGGGTTTTACGGAGAAGGAGGTGCGACCAATCGGGGGCCAGGAACACCTGTGTGCAGTTTCACAGAAGCTGTTGATGGTGCTGCACGCGAGGCCACCTTGTTCTCATTCTTCCTCTCTCTCTCTCCCTGCAGCGTGCTTGTTTGTGTGCAGTTTTTCCCTTTTCTCTTCCTGGCTTGCACTTTTGCTCTGTCTGTCTCTTTCTTTCGCTCTTTTCCTCTCTTTGTCCTTCTGCATAGGTCGTCTTTCCTTCTGCTACTAGACATGCCTTTTTTTTTTGATTGATTCCTACATTTGCAGGGTTACAGAACGTGAAGGCAGGCAGTCTTGTCAGTTCGGTCCTATGACGTCCTACTCGCAGGGCTTGCCTGAGCAGGAAGAGGGAGGAGAGTAGGAAAGAAGAGAGGAGATAAGAGGAGAAGAGGAGAGGAGGGGGTGGGGATTGAGGAGGGAATGCATGGCAGCACTTCCTTGTGGGCTTCCCTTTTTCTGCTGTTACGGAGAGCGATTATCCCAAAATGACCGTTGTGTTGAACAGGGAAAATAAGAGAGATTGAGAACCAGGGACAAATGGAAAAATGCTCATAGCACGTAGACATGCTGAAAATGTTAAAAAGCTAAGTGTGTGTTGTGCCTTTAAGAGCACCCCTCCCATTTTAACCCCTCACCAATGTTGTCCTCTTCTTTCCCTATTTTGCACCATCTGTGCTGTTTTTTTGCTGTTGTTTTTTTTTTTGTTTTTTTTTTAAATGGATCAAAGTCCCTTTACCTCAGCTTTGCACTAGTATCAGTACCACAAGCATAATCAGACCCCCAAAGGCTTTTACACAAAAAGTAGCTGATTTTGTGCAAACAGGCTACAATACATGATAAAAGGGAGCGTTTGTATGTTTGAGTTATGCCTCCTAATAAGCTTTATTAGGAGAGGGTTTGGATGAACAGAGTTGGTAAGAGCTGATTGTTGTTCATTCTGTGGTCAAGGAACCAGTAAAGGAGAATAAGAACATTCTTGTCCATTGATAACATTTGTGACATGAGGCGTCAGAAATCCTCTCTCAAAGATGAATATATTAACTGCAGAGGCTTGCTGTCAGACGGCAGTGTGAACAGGTGGAGGGGACTTGGCTTGAAGTTCAGATCATTGGTTGGCGCCATTTTGCAGCATGGCTGCCCATGTTGCTGTGGGACGGGTTTCAGGGACTCGCCTGATTCAGATTCATATCTAAAATGTGACCCTGGAGCATATATTGTCTGATCCTAACAAACGATACATCAGTGGAAAGCTTATTTATTCACTTAAGACAGGTTTTGGGATCCAGGGTCACAAATGTAAAATGATTCAATTTTGGAACAGATTTAGAACATTTAAATATTTAAATCGTAAACATTGAATAAATTTGACTTCTGTAGTTAGTTCACGTTGTTTAAACTGTGTTGGCTTTTTTACAAAAGTGGTGCTGTTTGTGCTTCTTGGACTGAATTAATAAGAATTACTTGTAAATTCTCAAGCCTCATTTTTTTTACCTCAACCTTTTGTTTTCTTTTGAATGTTCAGATAGCATTGTGGGTATTTCCTCCAAAAGCAGTGCAGTGTGACAGTCTAGGGCTCCATGTGCTTTTGTTTTTTAGTGTGTGTGTGTGTGTGTGGGAGAGTTGTGAGACTAGGGGTGTTTCCCAAGGGGGGAAAAAGTTCATGGTGGTTTACCCCTATGAAGTATGGGCCCCCTGTTTGACCCCCCCATGACTCTTTATTTCTCTGGTGAACAGGCCGTTCTGAAGGCGTCGCCATCATAAACACTGGTGGACGGGGGGGGGGGGGCGCCCCTTGAACCTAAAATTCTTTACATTTTTCTCTCCTATTTTCCCCAAATGGGCCACTGAACATGTATTGAATGCCTGTGTCATAGTACATATGATGTTGACACAAGCGACTTGAACTGATTACTATTCATTCAAGTTCTCATTGCATATTTAAATGTATGCTCTGCTTGTTTAGGAGTGAAATAAATGAGTGTGTTCCAAACTGGTTTTGTTGCATTGTAAATGAAGCTATTTTGCACATTGTTCCTCCGCAGGATGTGTGTGTTAAAAATGCTGCTGGGTTAAATTCCTGCACTATTTGTGCTCCTGATCCTGCTTGGGTGAAGCAAACTCATGCACAACAAGCAAATGCTTATTATTCACCTTATTGATATATTTAGACAGTATTTTATATTTTCCCTCTTATATATTTGAATGAATCATTTTCAAACTGAAATTGAATTGCTAAAAGATTGTTGGTTTTGACGTCTGTGTGCTTTTTCTTATTCTATTTCTAAGTGTTAGTTCTAGTTTAACAGCGTGTTCAAGAAATGTCTTCAAATCACATGCTTTTTGTCATTTGTTTGCTATCTCTCTTGACTGACTCGTTCATACCTACTTGCTTTTGCGATTTATATTAAGGTATACAGGTCAGTCAAAACAATCCTGTTTTCCTGAATCTTTTCTGATTCATACATGGCCAAACATTTACTCCAGCATTTGTGGAATTGGGTTATAATAGAAGAAACCTGGCCCCCATCATACGAGGGCGAAAACTAGGCTTGGGACATTTTTATATGGCTCCTAATGATCTCTTGTGATGCAGTTTTGGTGTTATCTTTCAAAAAAAAAAAATTCATACGTGCTCCTATTAATAGCTTCACTCCTTTAGTGAATTGATTGAGGATATAATTGTTCCTTGCACCTACAAATAATTAGAAACGAAATTAATGTCCTATTGGGTTCCATCTGTTTTTGTACATTGCAATGTAACAAATTGAGAATTGTTTGAAAGCTCTTTCTCTCTCTGTTACATGAATAATTCAAAAGGAGAAAAATCCCGGAAAATTTAAAAATGAGGATATGAGTCAAGTCCTACAGAATCACATTACTGCTGTATTAATCATCACAAGAACGTTACACCACAAATTAGAACGGAAGATGTTACTTATTTTCTCTTTAGTGACCATCTCCCCTCTGTCTTTGTACAGTATATGAATAATATATGCATTAATATAATGTATCCATGTATGTTATGTTTTAGAGAGCTGTGTGCTAGCTGACCTGCCATTGCTAGCTGTTCTGACCAAATTCAGCATTAAATGCAAATTTACCATTTATTTGAAGTGTATGTTATTAATCATATTGTGAATGGTTCATCTATGCATGTTTCATTAAAAAATTATCTGCAGTTTCGAATTAAAATCTCATAACTGGGTTTTCCAGAGAAACGTCAGACTTCTCTCTGGTGAGGCATGCTGAACTTTTTCAGTCGTCTAGTCCACTTAAACCCCGCAGTTGCATTCAATGCTTTCAAAATCCAGCCAACAATAACCGATGGATAGAATTGATTTTTATTTTCTGATAAATCATTACACTTGCACAGTATGGAAAAAGACTGATCAGTATTTTAATATTTGTCTGCATTAGGATTAGTTTAGTCATTTTTGTTTCTATTTGTCATTTGCACAGTTCATAATGTTTAATCTGTGTTCCTTCATGAGCTGAGGAACAGTTGCTTTGTCAAAACATTCATTAGAAAGGTCCACCTTTTTTTTTTTTTGGTTAAAGGGATCATCGGATGCCCGTTTGATTTAAGTGTTATAAAATGTGTTCCTGTAGCTCAATTGGTAGAGCACTGCGCTATCAAGTGCAAGGTTGGGGGTTCGATTCCCTGGGAACACATGATAGGTAAAAATTGTTAGCCTGAATGCACTGTAAGTCGCTTTGGATAAAAGTGTCTGCTAAATGCTTAATTTAAGTTCATATGATTCTTTAGGGTCTTAATGAAAAGTCTATAACATTCTTTGCTTATAACTTCTCAATGGTAGTCCAAAAGATACCTTTTTTACCCTGTCAAAATGAGCTCTGTTTTTAGCAAGCCATTCTAGTCCATGTTGCTTTAAATGCTAATGAGCTCTGCTGACCCCGCCCCTCTCTGTTCTGTGGAGTGAGGAGTAGTACAGTTTTCTTTAGCCATGAAACTTGTTTACTAGCACATATTAGGAAAGGCAGTTTGCAAAGATTCATAAAAAAAACCTTATACTCATTTCTTGTGTATGAAGCTCGATCACAAATGATTTGCGTGATTATAGACGCATTTATATAGATCGGGGGCGCATTCCCTTCAATACAAAAGTAATGTTAATCCACTGTGTCTTTAGCGGCTCAGATGTCGGGAGTAAATGATTACTGCTATGTTCACTATTACATCCAACAACAAAAGACCTCGATCGCTTAATCGGAGATGTTCTTGTCTTCCCCTGCATAATGACAGTCAGCTCTCAGCTCACTCAGGACGGGTC
This sequence comes from Carassius carassius, assembly GCF_963082965.1. Lineage (NCBI taxonomy): Eukaryota > Metazoa > Chordata > Actinopteri > Cypriniformes > Cyprinidae > Carassius > Carassius carassius. The sequence goes on from NC_081763.1 coordinate 11,218,608, forward strand.
TTAGGTAAGACGGCCTTGTCAATCAACTATTATGGGAGGGGCCTGTGCAGAACTACGTCATTCTGACAGGAATCTCAGAACAGCACTGATTTGAGAAAGGGGATTTAAAAAAAACAATGGGTGGATTTTTAGCATTATAGGATGGATGTTTACACACACTTCCAACACACATTTATGTTCAATCAACAACAAAGGTGAATTTTGCATCTGATGGTCCTTTTAGCAATATGAGAGCTAGTATTCAGTTGGCAATATAAATGAACAAAAACAGAAGTTTGCAGTTTAATTGATTAATTTTGCTGTTCACCATGAGAATCCATCATATGCATGGCAGTATGAAAGTGACAGAGAACCTACATGGCTGCTTCATGTCTTTACCCCATTCCGCTTCATGAGGCCATAGAGATCAGTCGACGCTGTTCTTCTCTTTTTATGCTGTTTTCTCTCTGTATCCCTCTTCCTCCCCCTCCCTCTCTTCTTCCACATTGCAATTCCCTCCTTACCAGTCCAAATCACTTAAAATGGAGCCTCTAGATCACATGGTCTCATAACAGGCATGTGCTGGTATGGTCATGCTATCCTCCCTTTACACACACAAACACACACACACACACACACAAGCATTTTAAAAGCACGGAAAGGGGGGAGGGGCTGGCAACACCCCCCTTAGACATACATGGAGTCATACCTTCCTCTTGCAGGGTATAGAGCGTAGGCCTTCTCAGGCGGAGGAGAACTGCCATGTGTACACACACACATATATATGTATGTATATATTATGACTATCCATTATATTTTTAGATTGCATGCATTTTAATGTGATGGTATTCAGAGAAACACTTCAGTGGACTTTATGCTCCTGATAATTTCTGTGCTATCAAAGTTCATTCAGATATTTTTATAATTTAGTACAGAGATTGGTGTGAAATAGAGCTGACCAGGAATTGATTTCAAATTGTAAAGAAGTCTCCTGCTTTGTTTCGTTTGTAGAAGATTTGCTGTTTATACAGGGAGAGTTGATTTTAAAAAATGCTGTTTCTGTTTGTTGCTCCTCTTTTTTATTTATTTTTTATTATCTAATACTGTTTTAATACAGTAGTATTATGTAATCAGGGAATAAATTGTTCATGTTTTGAATTTGTTAGTGTAGCTTCTTGTTTGGACTGGGTTTCTTATGAAAACTTTTTGTTTGGAGCTTGGACTGTGTAATTTAGTGTTTTTTTTTCATGAGGTTGTTCTGTGGACTACTGAGCAATTTATAAACTTAACTTTTAACCCTTTTGGATGGACTAAAGAATATTTCCCCTCAAAGGAAACCACAAAAAAATAAGTCTTAGACAAACTGCAATTTCTATTCGTCATTATTTTTAAAGACATGGCAGAAAGGAGAGAGAGGAGAGATCATGAAGAGAGGTAAGAGGAGAGTGCTGCAGAGCTTGACTTTCATCAGGGGTTGACGTCACACTTTGTGAGGAAGAAGGTCCTTCACTTGTAACAAAAGAAGAAACTGGCTTTGAAAGAAAGACTCTGTCATCCTTCTGAAATTTAAGTAAAAATGTGTCTTGAACCCACAATGTGTTTTGAAAAATAAGGAACAAATTTATTAAACATTTACAAAGTAATTTAGTGATTTTTTTTTTTTACTTTTTATTAATATTGTTTTGAAATTTTTTTTTTTTTACTTTTAAATGGTAGTAATTTTTTAAACTGCTTGATTCATGTATAACATTGTCTGTTTAAAAATACTGAGAAAGTATTCAGAGAGAAAATTGGATTTTTAGATATATATATATATAAACTGCATTAACAAGAACTGTAAGACAGCATTTCTTACTGTAAGTTTTATTTTGCTCAAGTTTAATGTCCAATTATTTGTTTGTTTTAATTTAACAAATCTGTTGAAATGTACAAATCTTGTGAAGTTTGAAGTGTACAAAACTAAAGTTTTGTTTCTAACAATGTAATGAATAAAATATGAACAATATTTTGTGAATGAAAAGATTGAATTTGTTGGACTATGTAAGGTATTATGTAAATTAGAACATTTTGATAATTCAGAGTCTGATGAAACATAAGAATATGAAAAAGTATCAATTTGAATTTAATAGTACTATAAATATCTGCCTAAAAGAAACACCTTGTTTGTCTTAATATGAGATTATTTTTCTCTTTATTATTTTTTTAGTTCAGCTTAAGAAAGCCAGAGACTTTAAATTTGCAAACAATAAGTAGGCCTATATAGTAATTGATAGAATAATTAGTTTCTTCAGTTTATTAAGATAGAAAGTGGGAAAATTGTATTTATTTATATTTTTAGTCCGTGCATGCAAAAATTCTGTTTTAGCCAAAAAAAGAGGAATTTATTTGATATAAGATGGCCTCAAAAACTTGCTGATTTTTTTCATTCATTTGCATAATACACGTAAAAAATGTGGGAACAAGGCAAACTTCTAGAAATGTGACTATACTGTTAGTGTTTATGCTTATTTGGCTTAAACGATCCTTTTAAGAAATAGATTATTTATTAGAGTGAAACAATGTAATATATGCTTTATGTGGGTCGAAACTGAGAAGGCCTTGCGAAATATAGACTAAAATATATGCACAAGATAATATCAGACTTTTCCACACACAGGGCATGTTCATTCACATTTGCAGTGTTTTAAACCATGCAATTCAATGAGTCGTTGTGTTTAAAATGTGGCTTTCCCTAACAACCTTATGATTGCATCTTTTGAGTATAAAAAGAATAAATGATTTTACACTCGTATTGAATCTAACATTCATGATCAGTTGAGACTGGAACGAAATAATTTATTCGAAATTATTCCCAGGCTTTTATTGTGCGTTTTATTACCAGAACTATTAATTTGCTAATCTTATGGCAGAACACGACACATCCATAGGCTATGAGCTGTGCTCTTAAAGAGAGCACTGGAAGCAGGGCGAATTGTGACAAAATCGTTATTAAACCGTGCTGAGTCAGGTGCACTGCATTGTGGCACTTACAGCGTGGATCCTTGGTTCTGCACGAGACAGTTTCTGTTCCGTTCCACACCCCCGTTTCCTCGTCACAGCGCAGATCTCCTCTCTCTACCAACCCCCTCCGTTCCTCGGCGGTGGGCGGTGCAGTGACTGTGTGCACCGCCTCTTTCACGGCGCTGTAGTACTCTCGAGTAGCCCGGTGACTTTATGAATGAAGGCAGGTCTCCCCTCACTGCCTGCGAGAAGCAGAAGCCGGAGCGCGGCGCGCGTAAAGATGACTGATCCAGAGAAGCGCGAGAATCGGCTCACCAGAGTTTGAGCAGTGCTCTTAAGACAATTCCTCACATTCGACATCATAAAGTTAGATGTGGCTCAAATAAAGGCGCTGGTAATGGAGTGTATAGTACTGTAATTAGCATTGCACGTTGATTCATACACAACAGCGGACACTATACAGTGCAACAACAGTACATAATAGGCTACTGTAGTTTAAAAGAGGAGGGTGGTATTAGAGTTTGAAGCCATCAAATAAAACAGCAACCTTGGAGTTAGCATTTCATATTGTTTTTTAAGGTCACATGTAGCACTATCATATATGTACGCTAACGCAATTTTCACATGCACGTCTTTTGTTTTGCAACAGCAGCCTTACGCAAACCACATTTCGCCTTGTGCTGACATGGATGCTTATTCGGCTCCTATATGTCACCTATGGTTTTCTAGCACATTCTGCGCCTGCTCACGTGACTGAGATGTGGTAATTGGGCGTTGTCACTGGAAGATGGCTGAACGCACACTGGCCCACATGGTTGAGATGTATGCAGGCCTATGAATGTTTGTTATCACACATCTTTCGGCTGGCTATAGTCAAATTGTACAAGTTTGCTTAACCTAAACTTCCGCGCCTACCTGTTCGCATTGGATATAATGGTCTTAGAAAATAAAATGGTTAAAAGGCTAACCACGCAACAAAAGACGCTGGCGAAAGAAATGTGTATGTGAATTTTAGTGCACATATTTATTGTGTGGTTCATGATTCACTATATATTTGATAAACTTTTACGGATAATGTTATTTTACATCTTTTTTTTCTTATATATATATATATATATATATATATATATATATATATATATATATATATATATATATATATATATATATTATAATTACTAGGCTACTATTATTATTTAACCGCTGTGGTAAAGCTAACTGTTAAATTGCGTATGATCTTTCCTTTTTAACGCGCTTCTCATGTAAAATAGGCTACGTGATATCACCAAAATAAAACAGTTTAACTTTGATAGTCTTGTTTTTGTAAACTTTTTCTTTTTGTCATGGACTATTTAAAACATTAAGAATATATATATATATATATATATATATATATATATATATATATATATATATATAATTTAAATATATATATATATATATATATATATATAATTTAAATATATATATATATTTTTAGTAGGATACTTTAAAATGCAACTAAATATGAGCAATTCAAATGTAGACCAAGTTTATTCGTTTTTCCGCCACTGCGCGTGTGCCAGTAAATGAAAACGCGTGAGACAGAAACTTAAAAAAATTATAATAATAATAAAATAAAATCATTTAACACGGTTGATTATCTGAATATATCGTGTGCATGTGTATTATCCAAAAGCAGCTCAAAGGTGATTCTAGACTTTTGAATCGGAACAAGTGTGTTTTGATGTGCAACCTGCCATTTCGTGTCTTCCTGTATACTTGCGAACATGCGAGACGGGGGAGTGCGGGATAATATTGCACTGATTTATTAAAAACTCATAAAATGTTATTCAACATTCAACACTGGAACGTCAGATTAACTTATAATTATCTTTGAAACTTGACTGGCATGCAAGAGTCCTCATTCATTAAAGCCTGCGATGCTTGTCAGATTACGCCTCGTTAGTTAGCTTCATTCTTAAATCGTGTACGTGTTCTTTGTTAAGCAACTTTGTGTGTGAATGAAAAAACAATGCAAATGTATTAGGGCACATTAAGCTCACTTTATGTCCATGCACTCTTTAGTAAGTCATGCTGTCCCGTGTTCTGCTCCTGAGTCACAAAATGGAGGCGCGCGCTTCCATCTTCTCCACTCTGAGTAAGGCACAGCAGAGCGTAGCATGAACTTTGACCCAAACTAAGGGCATATCGCCTTTTGCAAACTAAATGGATACTCAAGTTGTTACTCTCTACAGTTGTTTCTCACATACCATCCACCAAACCAACCCCACCCGAGGGGGGGAATGCCTATACGTATGGAATTTCTTTTTAGAAAGATGCAAGCGCGCTCGTGCTTGAGTTGCTTTTCTCCGAATGTACTTCGATAGGCTGCGCACTGTTTACATAAATATCGTACAAGCCCAGAAGAGATTAGTTGCTTCATTTATGCTAGTTTGTTCTAGTAATAAAACATTCAGACAAGTCATTCTGTTATTACTGATGAATTATGATTCAGACAGCCCCGTTTTCAACAAGCCTTTTCACTTACCTGGCGGCTTGTTCTGAGAGCGAAGTTGTTGTTTTTTTTTTTTTTTTTTGCAGCTCACCACAAATGTAATCAAGATTTTAATATTTGCTGTTGTATGTTCTGCAATCCCTTCCCCCTTGTTAACAGAGCCACCATACCTCTGCATAATCTGCAGCCTCTTTGAAAAGTTCAATTGTTTGCTAGTAACCCCAGTCCCCTGCCCTGCCCTATGGCTCTTTTTAAAGTCCCAGCCAAAGCGTTCCCCATCCACATTGGGGTCAAGGGTTGAGATGCAAGGTTGAGAACTACTTGCAGACAAAACTCTTTGTCGATAACATGAAATCTCTCTGTCTTTCTCTCTCTCCATTCCCCATGGCTCTCTGTCTCAGTCAAATCAAATGGCCGAGAGAGAGAAAGAGAGGATGACGGATGAGAGAGAGGGGTGTTTCACATGATAATGTGCAGGAAAGGACCTCAGGTTCTCTTGGCTTCACCCCCACCGGCTGCCGTTTCAGAGGCCGTTTGCATTCCTCAGTTGAGCATGTCGCTCCCTGCACACTTTGACATGCTCAAAAATCTGCAGCCGAAAGCAGAGTCGTTTCCCCATGCTGCTGGGCCCATGCAAGTCAAAGATCGTTTCAGGTCTAAACTCTGAAAACATTTTCATATCATTTGGAATTGCTTTCAGTGATTTATTTGCCTAATGATTCTTAATTTGGATGGTATAGATTTAAAATCACAGCTAAAGAGTTTGGTATATCAAGATCATTTGTAGAAAGAGAATGTAAAGATTAATTGTGGTTCCTGTAATTTATGCATTTTTAGCAGATTTGAATTGTTTTCAACTAGCATTCAAATACTTTTTTGCTTGTGACAATGAGGACATTCTTTCCTAATTGATTACTTTTTATTAAAATTCTATGCTGCTTTGTGATGGAGCAGAATTTAGTAAAAAAAAAAAAATCACAATACTCCAATAGGCACAATAGAGGCAAAAAATTTAATACAAATAAATATGTAAGAACTTTATAAAACATGTCACATTAACTTTTTTGTTTGATTTCATTTGAGAAGCTTAAGCTTCAGACTAAACTTTACAGAATTATTATACTGTTTATCTGTTTATCTCTCTCTCTCTCTCTCTCTCTCTCTCTCTCTCTCTCTCTCAAATCAGTGTGTGTTGTAACTTTAAGTGAAGAATGACATAATCTTGTGATGTAGCTTGTAATGAAAGCAGTTTCTTATTGTCTTTCTCACTTCATCCATCTTTTGGAGTTTATTGGTTCATTAATATTCGCATAATTTTGATTTATTTTAAGATATCTAATTGCAAAACATCTGGCTTACATCCTTGCAGCTGTTTAGAAGATTTGGCTTCCTCAAATCTTTGTGTTTGTCTTATCCATTTTAGAAAGACACTTTCAGTCACTGGTCACTTTTGCATGGACTATGAAATATTTACTCTGATTTTTCTGCCAGTAGCATAAAAAATTTACTGTCACGTCTCTATAGCAGTCTATGAGAACAATTTGTCTCTTCTGTTACATTTGAATGCTTGAATGTCAAGAGTTACATTTCCACTTTGTGTGTTTATGAAATAATCTGTTTATAATGATGCATTTGTGGTTGAATGCATTATTGCACTTTTTCCTTCTCACAATGTCATGATTTTAAAGACTAAAAAAGTTTCAGAACGCTTTTATTTTTTATTTTTACTTAATTCAGTTAATAATAATAATGCAGTTACTTAATTCAGGACAAAAACGATCAGGAACTCAAGTCCCAGATTGGATGGTTTAATACAGATATTGTCCACTCCTGTCATGCTATTGGTCAATACCAGTGTTCAACGGCAAGAGGCAGCTCTTAGAGGTGGGAGATTTATTTTTATTGGTTTCATTGTTATACGACTGTATTGCTGGGGCCGGCAGTAAGCAATATATTGCCCCTCGCTCTCTTCTTCTGGTATGTTACGGGTTGCATCAGCATGTGATGATTGCGAAGCTTGGGGAGTGACCTTTCACCTCTCAGAGGAATAGGGCAAGGGGAAAAAAGTGGAGCGGCGAGGGGGAGGGAAGGCCTATCAGGTATTGCAGAGCAGAAAGCTCCACAGGGAGGAGTGTAGAAAGAGGGAACGAGAAACGGAGAATGAGAAGAAGCAGGAAAAGGGGGGGATGGGACGTCTGTTATTTCTGGTGAAGTCGTCTCACCATTGCTGCTACTCTGTAGACCACTTTGATTTATGGCTTAACCCTTGCTGTTCCATTCAGCGTCTGGTCCCCCCGAGCGAGAGGGTATCTCCAGTGCCACCCTGCATCTATAGCTTTCTGCAAACTGAGCTCCTTAACTTCATCACGAGGATGTTTTCATTGACTTGAGGAACCTCCACGTCCATCTAGACCTTAAGTAGCTTACAACGTCCCTCCGTGGACTTGCTGTTACGCAAAGAGCGGGAAAGGGAGGTGTGTGGCACTTAGGATCCACCCCTTCCCCTCACACACTTACCCGCCATTTTCAGCGTTGGCTGCAGAGGCCTTGCAGTAATGAAGCTACGCTTGCAGTTTACTGACTGAAGTTCTGTTGCGTGTCTTCGTCTGTCACAGTGCCTCATGTCGAAAAGGTGCTTTAGCTTTGCATCATTTCAGTTTGGACTGTATATATACGTCTATACATGACTGATTGAGTGGTATTGAATAGTATTTTGTGTTTTTGGGAGACCGATTAGATTTGGATTTTTAAATGTGATTTTATTTATTTTTTACAAAAATGATATATTTTAGAAAATAAGAGCTGCTTGTTGAAAGAATGGCTTTGAAAAAAATGTAACGAAAAAAAGCTTTAATCTCAGTTTACTTAGAATTGTTAAATTTTACTTTATCATATATGATACTCTAATTGACATTATTTTAATTAGCCTAGCAAAAAGGACACTGTTTTTTTTTTTTTTTTTTCAGGTGCAATGTCTAGCAAACTCTTCTTGGAGTGAAATATTTCTGCAAAGCTTTGCGGTGCGGAGTAATCATGGTCTGCTTCCCTTTTTACTAGTTGATTTATATTAAAGAAATATTATATCTTTGCATGTATTTTCTTGCATTTTTGTATTGGAGTATTTTGTAAAAGAGTATGTTTTAAAAAAAAACGCTTTGAAAATGATAAAAACATTAAAAGTGTGGTTTATTTATTTATTTGATTTCTTTCAGGAACGTTTAACATACAAAAAAAATATAGCTAGGATTTATATTATTTATAATATAAATATTTTTTTTACTTAGTAGTAGTGTTATAACAAATAGTATTTTTAGATCAAATTACAGGCCTCACAAGTCCTTTGGATTTTTGCTTTTATATTTAATAAAGTTCTTTTTGGAGAAATTTAGACAATAAATTCTTCAAATTGCAACACTGGTTGAACTGACTCGATTACCTGCGTGAGCAAATGCATGATGAGTTACGCGTGCTTCATTTGGAGGACTTGCAGCCTCATAAATGTTTTAGAAAGAATCCGGGATGCAGTTTAATTTCAGATCCCTCTGATGTTCACATGCAGTTGAAATATGGGTTGATTATTTGCTACTTAATTAGCAATGTATGTTGCATGTGTATTATCCTATTGTTATGTAGCTCCAAAAACATTGGTGACTTAAATTTAATTTGATATTTTGTAGTCTTGTAATTCAGGTATCTGTAATAGCTGCTTTGCAGAGTTACACTCCAGCCCATCATAGAAATAAAGACATAAAGCAGTGAATATATATGTGTGTGAGATGCATGAATACAAGTGAATACTCTTTATCTTGCTGGCATATTCTCTCCCTTTCGGTTCATCTGCCCTTCCCCCGTTTCTAAATCAACTTCACCTCTGATTGGCTGAGGTGGAAATGGCAAGACAGGAAGTTGCACGATGAGGGTTGTGACTTCTAAGGGGTGATTTTTGACTTCCTGTGTACACCGTTTCCTGTTGGACCTCTCACATGGTGGGCCTTGAATGGTTAATGAGTGTTAGATCACTACATTATATAGTTTTAAGTCCTGTAATTTAATGCCACTGCGCCATCAGACACTGAGCTAAATGTACGTTAATGTAAACTACAAATCACATTAACCTCTTCTGACTAGTGTATGTCAAAATATTGTAGCTCCCTGTATTTCTCCTGCTCTTTTCTCCAACAAGTGTTACTCTGTAAACAATAAGTAAAGGTGTCTAAAGCTTTTAAGAAGATTGCATGGTAAAGCTTTTTTAATACAGTGTATCTTTTGAGACTAAACGGAGAGCGATGATTTGAGAAGCACGTTTATTATCCTTGACAACATTTATTTGTCTTCCAGATTTGGGTCTTTTCTTCGATTTTGGCAGACGTGGTTTGGTGGATTTTAGCATGTTTCGTACAGACGTATGTTGCCTTGCACCTGTGTAGTGCTGATGGTGTAGGAGTCTGTCTGTCTGGTGAATGTCAGTGTGACACATTTGTTCCCTGCACTGTGGGGTTGTTTGTTGAAATGTTTAGATTGTGAGTCTGTCTCGCATGAGCATGGGAGTAGCAGTTTTGCTTATCGTTTGAGAATTTTCATAATCCTTTTAAAGGAGTTTTAGATACCACGGCCAATTCTGTTCAACTTGAATGTTAATTAATACTATCATATAAGACAAACTAGAAAACTAGAGCATGTAAGGGATATAGGCAGCATACAATGTACATACTAGTGTGTGAGAGTTTGTGTTTTTGATATGCCAGTGTTAATATAATATGTGAATAAAAGATCTGATCTGATTAAGAGAGCTCTGTTGATTCCTTCAAGCCCATCATGCATCTGGGTGTGCTGGAGGTCTCCCTGATATTTAGCAAAGTTGCTGGTGGTGCACCTGCTTTTTGTGTGTGTGTGTGTGTGTGTGTGTGGATTTACTTGGCTATAGCTGTCTCTATAACTAGTTATAGAGTTACCTAAAAAAAGACTGTGTAACCCATTTTAACTTATTAGTAATGAAATATGTGCATATATAAAATATAAAAAAATTATATAGCTTAATATTTACAAATTAAAATGTTCTTTTTAGAGATATTTTAAAATGTAATTCCTTTGTTAGCAAAGTTGAGTTTTCAGAAGTCAGAAAGTCACTCAAGTCTGCAGTGTAAAAAATATAAGTAATAATAATCAGCTGTGGTTGCCAGAATAATTCTGTAAAAATACAATAAAGGGGGACATTTAAAAAATAAAATGTAAACACATTTACAAAACGCACATTTTACAGTATGAAACTGTTATTTACAATAAACAAAATACTTTCAAATGTGAAGTGTCACACAGGGAAATCTGGGAATATCCGTTTACATTCTTTCACTGCAAATCAAATTAAATTAGATTTGCCTGTTTTACTTCTAAAATCTGTAATTTAGCAGTATTTTACTGTAAAATTTTTTTTTACATGAAATGTCCAGTTAGATCTTTTACATTTTTCCCTGTGTATGTAGTATAACCTATTAACACATTTTTGTTTCCCATAGTATTTTAACAATATTTTACAGATAAAATTACATTATTTTTTTACAGTGCATGATCCTTCAGAAACCATTGTAATATGCTAATTGGCTGCTCTTAATGCTCTTTCTTATTTTTGTGGAAACTGTGATTTAATGCATCCTTGCTGAATAAAAGTACTAATAAAAAAAAAAGCAATTCTCACTGATCCCGGTGGTTTGATATGTCAGTATGCCCTCTTTTAGACTGCAAAGTGTATGCATTTGTGTTTAAGTACGACTGCATGATGCATGTGTGGAGGAACTGAATGTGCTTAACTGTGGCGAGACAAGGGTTTTTTGGGGGGGCTCATGTGATGCTGTGTGTGTGGAGCAGGGTTTTGCAAGACGCTCAAGCTAGTTTGTTTTTCTTTACTAAAAGAATTATCTTTTTGGATTATTTTATGATTATAATTTATATCTACTACTATCATTATTATTATTTTATTAAAAGCACATTTCAAACTCCTGTTGTAGTCTGTGGTAAATCTTATCTCAGGGCATATAGTCATATCTTTACTGCTTGCTTGTTTTTTTCACATTTACTAGTTCAAGATAGGGGTAAACTTCAGTAATGTGCTGCTGACCCGTATTGCTCCTGTAGGACAATACCACATACCAATCCTCACAACATACACACACCCTCCCCCTAATGCTATTTGCTTGCCTACACAGTCCTCACCTTTGACCCTTGTAGGGGGTGAATCCTTTTTTGTTTTTCACTCTCTTCTGTTCTTGTTATTTGGTCTTTTTATGAGCATTTTTATTGTCTTTTAGTGCTGTGTGATCGAACTTGTTGGGATTCAGCGTGTGTTGAGATTCCCATTTTAACTAAAGCCAAATCTAAACATAGATTTTATTTGCCACACCAATAAAATGCAGTGAAACCCCATGCAACTCTTTCTGGAGAACTTGAGCATGTCAACAGATTTGGTTCTGTGGTTGGTATCCCATCATACACTGCTATGGCTGGACGTAAGGCCTGCTGCACATCAGGTAAATTGAGTAATGCAAAGTTTAAGTTCGTTTTCATCTACCCCCAAAATAGAGACCAAAACCGATGTCAGTCCTCCTCACCTCTTTCATCAGAATTGTTCATTTCCACGCCGTTGACCAATCAGAGTGGCCAGAGACTTGGTGGGACGTGACATGAGGGGTTTAAACTGGTTCAAAGGTGCCAAACAAGAAGGGTTGTTTTTTTTAGCATTGGGGGTTGGGCTGAAAAACTCTGTTGCAGCTGAATGTGGGTGGGACGGGGAAGCGTCAGCTTGGGGGATGGGTTTGGGAACGAGGTGATTGATCAGCGGGAGAGCGAACAGATTGGTGGTCTCACCCATCGTGTTTGTTTGGCCTTTGCCTTATGGTAACATTTGTAGTACCTTTTGGTGCTTCCCTGGTCTTAACTTAATTAAAACATGCATGAAGTCATTTTGTTTTTCTCCTGATTTGTGCATAATCTTGGAAGCCAATGAAAAAGAAAGTACGTACTCTAATAAGTGCATCAAGGCCTCTAAATCTGCATGGCCATTTCAGTATTGGACCATGTATGATTTCAATTGGTTTCATTTGGCCTAGACATGCTCCCATTGCTTTTCTTTGTGGCGTGAAAAACCCTTGCAGGATTCTTTGTTCTCTGATTGGCTGTTTTGCCCGCCATTTGCATGAAGAGAGGTTGAAAGCAGGCAAACGGCGCCATTTTCTCAGCTTGTCAACCGGTGGGCGTCAACCTTCCGGAGTTCAGAGGTCTTTAGGGTTTCAGCTCTCAGTCACCGGAAGAGGGTTGCCTCTCCCACATGACCCCTGGCACCCATTTTCCTTCTTGATCCTAAACACATGCATCACATCAAAAGTTTGCTGCTACGCCCTCTAGAGGTTCCAGAGGGCTACAGCTTTGTGTAGTTTATCAGGTCTCATGTTTATGGTGATGGAGCAATGCCATGCTGCATCTTTATAGTTGATCCACTCATTTTTCCTTTGTTCCCCAAACCTTGCATTGCTTGGACATTGCTTTAGTTACTTGCATTTCTTTCATTTTCTCCCTCTCTCTTTTACGGGCGATGAGTTTTGGATGCTTCCAGGGCAGCTGGCATTAAACTACATCAATGTCAAGTTTCAATATACCCATTCAGTCTTCCCTCTCTCTCTCTCTCTCTTTCTCCTCTGCCCATTCCACCTCGCTTCCACGAACGACGAGCAGGACGGATGCGCCCAGGCATCTTCACGCGCACAGTTTAATATACCTGTAAATAATACCTTCTTCTAGATCATTTTGAGATATTTTGTCTAACCTCACAGATCCTGTCCTCAATTTTGCATTGATACATGCTGCTAATTTATGAACATAAATCATGTCATATTAGAATTATCTGAATTATTCTACAATCATTCTTCTTAAGGTTTTAAGGTCCAGTCAAAGTTCTGGATTGATCCACATCTAATGTTTATGTTTCCATTTATACTTTTATCTTAAATGACTTGCATTGCATTATCAGTTTTATTTTGAAGTGTGATTAAAAAGAAACCATGAATGTGTTAAACGCAATGACTTTAATACCATTCTTTTGTAATGAGCACACTTTTAATTTCTCAGTTACAATTCATCTAATTTAGTTTTTAGTAATATTTTTGTCATTTTTATTTTAGATTAGTAATTGGGTTTTGTAATGAGCTGTGTGGTGCAACTCTCATTTTTTATTATTAAGAAAAATGGAAATAAAGAAAAATTTACTTTGGGAAAAAAAAACATTTTGGAAATTATGATAAAGATGTTTCAATGTGTGTTGAGATTCCTGTTTTACCCTTAACAGTTTATGGAAAACATGTTATTACACCAGACTGAAACTCTTCTTGAAAATTGCATTAAAAATTTTTTTTTTTTTTAAATCAGGTGAAATCGAAATGAATGCAAATGTTATATTATAAAAACTTGACATGTTTTAAACCAGACATTAAAATATGTTTTGAATGCTGTTGATAGCCTGTTGATCAGTACAAAAAAAGTAGCTGTTTAAACTTGCAGTGTTAACATTTTCCTCAAAAAATTGATTTATATCCATTCGTTCTTATGACATGTGAAAGGATGAGTTAAAATTAAGTAGCACTGATGCAAGTTACCATTCATGTGGATTTATCCCTGTTCTGACTTTGACTTTCACCTTTCCATGCATCCCTTTCCACATCATTTATATAAAGACAAGACCAGGACCTTTCTGAACAATAGCTGTCTGCGTAAATCAGCGTTTGGATGATGTTAGGTGTCATTAGTGTAATTAGGTTTTGTGTGATAGTGGGTGTAAACTTGAGAGCAGTTTTTGTTGAAGATGTCTGCAGCTAGTTAGTTTTGTATTGGATATATTGACTGCTCTTGTTATGAAGCAAAGTTGACGAGAAAGCCTTCTCTAAACCTCATTTCTCTGTTTTTTCTCCCTCTACAGGACCAGAAAACTCCAGATCAGAAACATTCCACCAAACCTACAGTGGGAGGTGAGTCTGGGTGTGACTTCTTCAGACTTTTTCAGTTTCTCTCAATCAACACAATGATGCTCATCAACCAAGCATTCTGCCGGAGCGCCAAGGTTGCTCTTAAGGTTGTTGTTTTTTTTTCAGAAAGATTTAAGCATAATCCTAATAAATTATTTTTACTTGACGACTCTTCTCCATTCATAGACATTAAGTATGGCATAGAAAACATCCTGGCTGTAAATGTTTATAGGTCTCTAAACGGAAATTGCTAAAATTTTACATTGGTTGGACAAAGAGATAATCTTAATGAAAAACATAATGGTGCCACTAAGGTACTACAGTTTTGCTCATCTTCTGAATATTTAAGCTACATGTAAGATCTCCTAGATCTCTTTGCATATTTGGTGGGTAGAGAAGTATTTTAACATCAACAAAATTACTTTTGAAAATCAGTATTAATTACAAACTAATTACATTTTAATAAAAATGCTATTTTAAAATGTAAAGTATTTTTCAACCTCTTCAAAAAATATTTTTTTATTTGTTATATTTGAAATATTCTTAAAATGTACATTATCCTGTGCTGGATGGGATGCTCAGACAGATCTGTTTCACTGCCACTATGTTGCTAAAAAGTTGACACTTTTCAAAATCATATATAAAAAATTTTTTTTAGCCTCTTCCAAAAAAACAACAACAAAACTCCATTTGAAAATCAATCAATCCTATTTAATGTCTTTTCCAAAAAGAAACCTGACAAAAAGCAGAAAAAATTATAAATACATATTATATTGGTGTAAATTTCTGCAACACGTCTGTTTAATCTGACTAGTAACAAAGTTGGAGCTTTCCCTACATGTTCTGGCAAGGGCAGTGCCTTGTGTTGATTTAAACTCCAAGTTTTATCCATGTCATTCAGGTTAGGTGATCTGTGTGTGATTATGAGATTACAGCGTCTGGGTGTGTGTGTGTGTGTGTGTGCGGGAGTGGCACAGTGTGTGTTTTCTCCGATGGTTGTTGTACTGGCTGACTGTTGTTCTGGCGGGGCGGGGTCTCTCTTGGCTCGTCTCCAGCAGGCCCCACTTCTGCCTGCTACTTGTGCCAACATCAACCACAAGGAGGCGACCCCTTGGTGGCGAAAACCAGTCTGATGCCAACCAGGTTTTAATGGGTGAAAGCTGTAGTTCAGTTTGACAGATGTACATTTTGTACGGAGAAATTAAGCCTACTTTCATACACAAGATACACACCTGGTTTGGGAGAAGTTTAAATCTGAGTTTTTAACTTTTTTTATTATTTTTTTTACAATACTGAAACTTCCTATCTTAATTCTTGACAAAAGATTAGAAAGTTCTGAAGTCCTAAGTGAAATTAGCATGGTTTCTAAACCAATAAGACCGGATTCTGAGTCAGGACGATGTTTCTGTAATACAGAATGACATTGTTTAAACTCATTTTTGAAGAGAGCATCCTGGGTAACTTCATTAAATGAACTATACGCTCGTGGCCCTTAATTCTATAACTCTTGTGTGAAACTAATTCAGTCAGCAGGTGCATTGTTGGCTGCTACAATTTTAAGTAAAGTCACAATCTACTCTTCTTTCACTCTCTTTTATCGATTGTAGGTTCTTGATAGTATGCTTGCCCAGTATGGAACTGTTGAGAACTGTGAACAAGGTAAATTGTTTTTAGTGCCATTTATGTTATGAATTATGTAATACTAATGAAATAATACAGCAATTTGTATTACTTATGTCCAAAATCTATGTTTAGAAATCATACTGAATACCTGGAGATGTTGCCAGTGCTTTAACAGCATCAGCAGAGATTCAGAAGTTGTAGTTATTTACACTCTTTCTCTGCTCTTATTTTTTCCCGTAGTGAATACAGACAGTGAGACTGCAGTTGTGAACGTCACGTATGGGACACGGGAGCAGGCTCGACAGTGAGTGAACTTTTCCCTGAAACCTTCAATTTAAAGCTGAAGTGTCATTTGGTGACTGGTGTCACCAGATGGAATTGGAAAAATACTGACTTTTGTCAAATAGATTTCCCTTGTCTTCCATTGTTCGGTCAAACAGCTCCTCTCCTGTTGGGTTGGTCTGGTTTCTCAATGTTTTAAAAGTGCCACTGTGTATACAATTTTTAGGTAAAAAATAAATCTACAAAAGGCTGTTTGTGCATATTAAGCTGTGTTAAAAATAAAGTATTTTAACCTAAGAATTGCACATTTCAGCTTCAAAATCACTTGTCTTTCTGTCAAAGTAGCATGCATCCTCTCATTACGGTTTTTCCTTGTTTGCGGCTGACACCTGCTGGTGATTCAGCTGCTTTGCAAGCTTTATTCAGGTTAGCTAAATATATACAGTACAGACCAAAAGTTTGGACACACCTTCTCATTCAAAGAGTTTTCTTTATTTTCATGACTATGAAAATTGTAGATTCACACTGAAGGCATCAAAACTATGAATTAACACATGTGGAATTATACATGGAATTATATACATAACAAAAAAGTGTGAAAAAACTGAAAATATGTCATATTCTACGTTCTTCAAAGTAGCCACCTTTTGCTTTGATTACTGCTTTGCACACTCTTGGCATTCTCTTGATGAGCTTCAAGAGGTAGTCACCTGAAATGGTCTTCCAACAGTCTTGAAGGAGTTCCCCGAGAGATGCTTAGCACTTGTTGGCCCTTTTGCCTTCTGTCTGCGGTCCAGCTCACCCCTAAACCATCTCGATTGGGTTCAGGTCCGGTGACTGTGGAGGCCAGGTCATCTGGCGCAGCGCCCCATCACTCTCCTTCTTGGTCAAATAGCCCTTGATGCCTTCAGTGTGACTCTACAATTTTCATAGTCATTAAAATAAAAAAAATCTTTGAATGAGAAGGTGTGTCCAAACTTTTGGTCTGTACTGTATATCGGTGAGTCTGGATTCTTCATTGGATTTATTTGTAATGTAACCATTAAAGCAAACCGCTTCTGTTGAACTGTGACATCCATATGGTTTAAGCCTTTTAGAGCAGTCAGCATTCATCCACACCATCCCAAGATACTGTCAAACCCTCTTGCATTCATGCATATCATTCATGCTTTTCGTCTAAAAAGGGCAATCCAGAAGCTCAACGGATACCAGTTTGATAACCACGCCCTGCGTGTTTCATACATCCCCGACGAAAACTCTGATGTCGACTCTCAGCGAGGCCCAGACAACGGCCGTCGTGCCGGATACGGTCCACGAGGACATTCCCGCCAGATGTCTCCTGGTTCTGGAATCCCCAGCAAACACCAGCACACTGACATCCCGCTCAGGCTGCTGGTGCCCACGCAGTACGTAGGGGCCATTATCGGCAAGGAGGGCGCCACCATCCGTAACATCACCAAGCAAACTCAGAGCAAGTGAGTGATTCAAATTATTAATTTTTTTTTTTTTTTTGACTGATTGTTTGGATTTTCCTTGTGCCTTTTGTATATTTTACACTGTTTGTTGCATAACCTTTACGATGCCGCCCTCTTTTCTCTTCTCCTCTCATCCCTCAGGATCGATGTGCATCGTAAAGAGAATGCAGGTGCCGCTGAAAAGCCCATAAGTATCCATTCAACCCCAGAGGGCTGTTCAGCTGCCTGCCGCATGATCCTGGAAATCATGATCCAGGAGGCCAAGGACACCAAAACGTGAGTGGCAACGACTTCAGGTCAAGTCAGCTTTATTTATATAGCACTTTATACAATACAGATTGTGTCAAAGCATGTGCTGATAATGCAAGAAGACAATAGAAAACAGTGAGTGGATCACTGCAGAAAATCTTTCTTAGCCCAAACTTTCGATTACGTTTCTTTCAACCTTCAGTTCATTGAGAGGTCATAGTTGGGTCATGTCTGTCCTCAGATCAGTATTAACAGATATTGTTTACTTATGGTAGTGCCGATGAGGTGCCTCTGAAAGTTCTTGCTCACAACAACTTTGTTGGCCGTTTGATTGGCAAAGAGGGACGCAACCTGAAGAAAGTGGAGCAAGACACTGATACCAAGATCACAATTTCACCGTAAGAAAAGAAAACACAAACACAAATGTAAACCAGATGCATCATTTTCTAGAATGTTCTTAACATGATTTAGTTTTTTCTGAATGTCTCTTCATGCAGACTGCAGGATCTGACTCTTTATAACCCAGAGAGGACGATCACGGTGAAGGGCTCGATCGAAGCGTGCTGCCTGGCAGAACAGGAAATCATGAAGAAAGTGCGGGAGGCGTATGACAATGACGTCGCTGCCATGAATGTGAGTTTGTGGAAGAGAGAAAAATGTGTAGGAACACAAAAATAGAGAATACTTTGTTGGGGCCAATAAACATGAGTTTTTAATCCTAATCTGAAAATCTATTCCGGCTTCATCCAGCAACAGACTCACCTGATCCCTGGACTAAACCTGGGAGCAATCGGCCTCTTCCCGCCATCCTCTGCCATGCCGCCTCCTGCCCTCGGAAACTCTGTGCCCGGTCCCCCCTATGGCCCTATGGGGGTATGACCAACTTTGTCACTATTCATAATTGTAAAAAAAATCATAGATATTGATGTCACATATACTAGACCTCTGTGGCATCTTTACCCTATTATGGTCAGTTATCGCAATTCTCTTTTGTGGCATTCACCGTATGGTGTGGTGGGACGCTCTAAGCAGTTATTCATATTTTTGTGCCTCCCCCACAGGCCTCTGAACAGGAGACCGTCCACGTGTACATCCCAGCTCAAGCCGTAGGAGCCCTTATTGGCAAGAAAGGACAGCATATCAAGCAGCTGAGCCGTTTTGCTGGAGCTTCTATTAAGGTAACCTTTATAAAAATGCATCGTGGGTAATCTGTTTGGTTTCCAACACTAAAAAAAAAAAAAAAGAGTATTTACTTTTAAAAGAGAGAGTTCACCCAAAAATTGAAATTCTTTTATTTACTTATCGTTCATTGTCTTTCCAAACCTGTTGCAATGTTTTCGTTTGGTAAACAAATAATAATTTTATTTTATTTATTTTTTTAAATTACAAAATTACAAAAACTTTAAATGATCTGTGATGCAAAGCTGTATTTTCAGCATCATTCATTACTCCAGTCTCCAGTGTCACATGATCCTTCAGAAAGCATTGATTGTGTTAAATATCTCCTTATGTGTTCCATGGATGAAAGTCAATCTTACAGGTTTAAAACAACATGAACATTTTCTCCTTTGGGTGGTATTACTGTTAAAATAATGATTACACAGATAATCTCAAAGCAGATATTGTGTTGATATGTCAGGTAAAATATTAAGGTTCATGCTCTCTTTTTCTGAAGTTCATAGTTGTGTCAAGATGACTCTCGGATGCATTTTTCCTCAGATTGCACCAGCAGAGGCTCCAGACTCAAAAATGCGCATGGTCATTGTTACAGGACCACCTGAGGCCCAGTTCAAGGTTTGCTTGAATGCATGTTTTGCAAACTAATTTCAGAAAATATTTGAGAGGAATATGCTGTCAGGAAGACCCAAGTCATTTAAGAAACCCTGTGTGCTTTAGGCTCAGGGCAGAATATATGGTAAGCTGAAGGAGGAGAACTTCTTTGGCCCCAAAGAGGAAGTGAAGCTGGAGACACACATCAAAGTAGCAGCTGCGGCAGCAGGGAGGGTCATCGGAAAAGGCGGGAAAACCGTAAGTCGCACATCATTAACATATTGCTGAAAAATGTTTGATGACTTAAAGAAAGAGTGTGTTTAAAGTTACTTTGTTTAAATGTTAAAGAGATTATCACAGAAACACTTATTAGGTGTGCATTATATATATCAGTGACAGTATGGGTATCAGCCATAATTATTTATTATGGCTTTAAATCATTTTTAGTTATTTGATATACTATGCCAGGCCAGTTGATATATCAATACACATTTTCTGAAGTTATTTGTTTTCCTATTATTGGAAGTAGCAAATAGTACACTTTATTTACCAAGCTCAATATGCGTTACCTTTTCTAGTCATCTGTTAAAATGTTTTAATTGCTGATTACTAAACTAAAACCATAAAAAAGTGTTACTTACAGTAAAATAAGCATTAGCTGAAAATAAAAACTAAACCTATACAGTGTGTGTGTATGTATATATATATATATATATATATATATATGAATATGTGTGTATATGAGTGTATGTATGCATGTATGATGATAAACAAATGAATGGAATGTGCTGATCAGGACTATGCTGCTGATTGAATTGATCTGTATTAAACGACCCATCACAGGTGAATGAGCTGCAGAACCTCACCGCTGCTGAAGTAGTGGTTCCCCGAGAGCAGACCCCTGATGAACACGACCAGGTCATCGTCAAAATCATCGGCCACTTTTACGCAAGTCAGGTCAGTCCCACAAATATACTGCGTTTTGTTAGGAGTGGACACCTAAAGAGTTTGGTTGACATTTTCATTTGGCTAAAACATTCAAATAAACTGGCAGAGCAAAAAATGCTAATATACTGTTTTTATTTTTTTGTCTCCTCTTTAGTTGGCACAGAGGAAGATCAGGGACATTTTGACACAAGTCAAGCAGCAGCAGAAAGGAGGTACAGGAGGTTCGCAGGGGTCCCATCCGCAGGGCATGTCTGAGCCGGGGACCCCTCAGGAACTGGCACAAGAACCCAGGAGGAAGTGAGAGGCCGGGGCCACTACCCAGTCAGACGGACAGACAAATGGGAGGACAAACGAGCGGACTGACTGAGAGAGAGAGAGAGAGAGAGAGAGAGAGAGAGTGACACACAGACCCAGCGGTAGACAGGGACAAATGAGCAGCAAAATGAGAGTGTATTAAAAAGACAAAAAAAAGATGCCTGTGAGAGGGCGAGGAAGCAAGTTTAGTGAAAATGAACAAGAAAAAAAAGTTTTTTTTTTGTTTTTAAAGAGAGATAACTAGAAAACAGAGACCAGATGCCAGGCCAGGTGGAGTGACTGAGGATGCTGAGGAGGTCTGTCAAAACGGAGCACCCTCTGGTGAGAGCTGTTAACATAGGGAATAGGGTGTAATGAAGGTCCCTCAAAAGTGTGTATTCATAAAGGATTCGAGCTTCATGGGACTCTCAGCCATCAGCAGTCACTTAAAAAAAAATTCCTTTTTTTTATTTTTTATTATTTTATTATTTTTGAAGATAGAGATATATGTATAGAAATGTTTATTCAGAGGTATTATTAATGAAATGCAGTGAGGTAGAGTCGGGAAAGAGAGAGCAGAGAATCCATCAAAATTTATGGAGGGCGGGGTCACTAATCAAGTGACTTCTCCTTGCCTATCAGAGACGAGGGGAGGGGCCAAAGTTGTTAACACTGCTCATGAAGACCCCCGCGCTGAACTGTTGGGGGTGACGAGATGAAAAAAAAATGAAACAAATGAGGTTGTAAATATAATCTTCATGACTAATGCTGCACGTTTAACCATCGACAATCGAGTACCTGGCTTAAGAGGGTTGTGGTGTTTTTCCTTCAGCTTCCCTTTAGGCTGCGTGCCATTTGTCCGGCGGGACGTGCGGTGAGAGTTCAGTAAGCGTGTGGGCTAAAGGTGACCTCTGCAGTTGTATTGCAGTGGCTCAGCTTTGATGTGCGGAGACCCATCAGTTCTGTCAACGCCGCCGATGATCATCAGTTCTGCCTAAACCACGCCGCCGATGATCGATCGCTGCAGCGCTGCTCACACCCAAACGGCATATTTTATATATATTATATATATATGATATGTGAGTTAACCTGGCCCCTCATTGCATTAGAGCAGGCAGACACTGAAAAGGAACACATTGTTCTGTGTTTTCCTGAGAATAAATATGCTGTATAAATATGCAGAGACAGAATCAAGTGAGGAGAGTCAGCCTGAACGCCAGGTTTGAAGTGACAGGGAACAAGTCTGCCTTTAGGTCAAAGGTCAAAAACAGCTGACCACAAAATGGTTTCTGTGCTCTCTCTCTCCCCCACTTTGTTTGACATTTGCCGTTGAGGTTGCCAGAGTCCTGGCCTTGCTCACTGATCCTAGAACAGATTAGATCAAATGAAATTAAGATTAAAAAAAAACTACCTCAGGGTATTGTTACCTCAGTATTCCTAATTTCTTCTTTCCGTTTTTTTTTTTTTTTTTTTGGCTTGCTTGCTGGTGTTTTTATATAAAAGCTGATAGTCTTGAATATTTTATTTTTTTAAGGAAGAAGTATTTGACTTTTTCTTTTTGGGTATGAGTGTATGCGTGAGTGTAATTGAGGGTGTTTTTCCTCACCTGAGCTCAGAAGGACTCCCAGGAAAAATTCTGAATTGTTTAGGTGGTCTCTCTCACCTGGGGTCCTTGAAGAGTCGCACTTGAAATCACTGTTCAATGGGACGTAGGACGGGTCATACCATCTCTGACAGGAGCATAATGAACGTTGCCATACCACGGGATTTTAAATCTGACGCATATGCGTTTGTTTGTCATACAAGCTGATCATAGAAATCTAAAAATGGCTTCTTTTTCTAACTTGTGCCATTTATTTTTGCACCTGTGGTGTGATGTTAATCATTCTGCACTGATGGATTTTGACATCATTGGATGACTTGCTTGAAAGGGCTTGACTTACTCGCCATGCTTGAAAAAAAAAAGAAAGCATGATGACAATCTACAGCCCCAAGACACTGAATGTGAACCATTCGACATCTCTCTCCTGTATTTTTTTTTTTTTTTTTGGGATTGAGTCTCGTCCTTCCCCATTGTCCTTGAGCAAGTGTGCGCGAGTGTGTTTTCTAAATGAGTTAAAGTGTTAAATCTTTATGTTGGGGAAGTGCTTTGGGTGTTTTAAAAAGGCAGGAACATAAAAAAACACTCAATTAAAAAAAAAACTGACTGAGAACATAAAAGGTACCTTTGCAAAAACGGAAGCCAAAAAATATAAAGTAAATTCAAATAACAACATTCACATCTCTCGAATTGAAACCTGTAAATAATTTGTTTTACGGAACAATCAGATTAAAAAGCTTTTTGTATTATTCTTTTTTTTTTCAGAATAAAATACTAATTGGATAAAGGATGGAAAGACTTTTAGGCGTTAAAGATGGATGGACACTGCCAGACCACATCCTTTTCGGGTTTCATTCAGACAAAGGGTTTTCTAGCATGTTCATGTGCTTTAACTGCTCATGGTCTTTTATTTAGTTTTTGTGTAAGCTTCCCTTTTTCACAATAGATGGCAGTCTTCTGTTTTGTGCTTGAGGACTGAACTCGTCAATGACTCCTCTCCATTGAGACACAATACAAACTGCTTTTCTGGCGGGACAGAAGCGTCTGTCCTGTTCCAGCCCGTAGACACACTCACACACTTCTGCTCTGTTCAGACTGCAGCAGCCTTTTTATTTTATGTTTTAATTTTTTTTTTTTTTTGACAGCAAGCTTTATTTGGACATGACATCTGGTTGCGAACTGTTTCATCAATAAAATACAAAAAAATATGTGAGCGAGAAATAATAGCATAACAGCAGATCTCCAAGAACTAACATAGTGTTGTGACAAAAAAAAAGTAGTAGATATATTATTGTAATTGCATTTTTAGTTATTTTGTCTCTTTTATTATTAATTTTCTTTGGGTGAAAGGTGGAAGAGATGAGAGGGAGATGCCCTGGACCGTTTCAATGGACAGGTGGACATCGTGTAAAGATTTTAAAAGCCACATTTGTCCCCTTCCTCTTTTTCCCCACATGTTCTTACCTTTCACCCCCTTCCACCACTCGCTCCCTTCATCCGCTCATTCTGGTTTTGTGTTATTATCCGATTCAAAAGAGACTTGGTCGAGCGACCTGTGGTTTCATTTCTGGAGCTGAGCGCCCTCTCTCACGCTGGCCTCGTTTGTGACCGTTTCCTCTGTTCAGTTCAGTCGTCTGATATTGAATTTCTTTAAGATTTATTTTTCCTCATTCGTTTTTTCAAATTGTCTTCATTTAGTTTGGATTATAGCTAGGTTTCATGATCAGAGTTCTTTATGCACAGACACCTCTTACACTGCTACTAGTTCATTTGAAATACTAACAAATGATTCATTCTTCACGTAATACCTGTGCCAAACTGGGGTTCGTTTTGTTGTTATACTCCAGGAAAAAGGAACTAATTAAGACTGTTCGCAGTCAGGAACGGATGCAGTGCTCATGTAGATACACAGTTCCCTGAGTACTGCGAGTCGGCCTCCTGTTTGGCACTTGGAAGTGTTTTCTTCTCTCCTTTTTATTTCAAGGTCCTCCACACGTTGTCGGTGGCGAGGGCTTGGACAAACCGTAGAACCGTATAGCATACTTGAGCTCAGAAAAGAGATAGTATGTTGTTTACTTATGCAATTCTGTGACGAGTCAAGCGAATTGCTTTCGCTGGTCGCACGGACTGTTAAGTGTCCACTGGGAAAAGTTGCATTGCAGTGATAGATCACAGGTTGAAGCGCAGTTTAGTTGGGTGTGATCATCATATGGACGTTGCATGCCACTGTTGTATCTCACCGTGATAGTTTCTGGCCTCTCCTTAAGGAAGACATTTGGGTGCTACAAATGACGAATCAAACCTCACATAACTAGGAACGCTACCTCAAGACTTAGCCATAAGATTGTTTTTATCAAGCAGATGAGAGCGAAAGTGCATGTTACATTTGACTTTTGAGTTTTAATTTATTTTTAGCTCTTCATTTCTGTAGACGTTTGGATAGAATACTACTCCAGCTTAGAGCTGGGACTCTTTTGCGGGGCAAGGTGGCAGGACAGGAAATGGATGTGTTTGGTGATGGTTTGCACGGGAGGAGGACCGTTGAAAAGCCTGTGAAATTCTGTTAGTGCACACAGTTAAGTTAAAGTTTCTCCCTACGTTGTGACTTATGGTGCATTCAAGTCATGTCGGAAAGATTTATGGGTTGAATGCACATGAATGCCACCGCAAAGTTGTGGGAAACTCTTTATTGGCCTTCCAAGATGTAGATGAGGTTGTTTCTTCATTGGAACAGATTTGGAGAAATTCAGCATTACATCAGTTACTCACCAATGGATCCTCTGCAGTCAACGGGTTCCGTCAGAATGAGAGTTTAAACAGCTGATGAAAACATTACAACAATCCACAAGTAATCCACAAGACTCCAGTCCAACAGTTACAGTCTTTTGAAGTGAGAAGCTGCGTGTTTTTAAGATTATACCCATCAAGATGTTTTTTAACTTCAAACTGTTGTGAAATGCAAGCCTTTTATCCATAATATTGCTTTACTTTGTGGATTACTTGTTATTGTGATGCTTTTTTTTTAACTCTCATTCTGACGGCACCCATTCACTGCAGAGGTGAGCAATGACGCAATGCTAAATTTTTCCAAATCTGTTCCGATGAAGAAACAAACTCCTCTAAGCCCTAAAAAGTCCGGGGGCGTCCTTGAGGAAAATATTGCAGGCACAATGGATCGCATGCACAAAATAAAGTAGTATTGTACAATTACGATTACAGCATGAATTTAATAAAAACATGTGCATTCTTTATACATCATATATGGAAGTAAAAGAATCTTTCCACCCATCAAAGTGACTTGAACACACATGACGTCGTAATTACAACTTCCCAACTCATAAATACAGACTGAACGCACAATAAGACCTGACTATTATGAAACTAATGGCACAAACGTAACCAGGCCAGCATTTGTAGAGTGAATAATGATACCTATGTAGATGAAACACACGACTGTGCCTGTTGCGCTATTTCCTCTGTGTCCTTTCCCTTTTCGATGGCACCACACTACCTCCATGCCATGCAGCCTTGACCCCCAAGTACAACCCTCCCCATTTAGAAGCCCTTTTCTCACTGGTCTTGAAAACAGTTTCACCTTCTTTCCTTTCCGGTGAAACTCGATTTCAGTCAGCAACAAAATAGAGCTTCTACTAATATTCTGTCCTCCACCTGTAGTCCCATCTTATCACTTAACGGCCTGAATCAAAAGGCACGACTCCTGTAACCATGTGTTTTTCATTTCTTTTGTTGATCTACCTCTCAGAATAAATATAAATCGATATAGAATAGATCATAAAACTAAAAAGGACACAAAAAGTTAATTTTGAAAACGTTAAGCTTAATGAATCAATAATAATAATAATAAATGACTTGAGCAACTGGGTAGCAGCATCTCCATATACTGTAGTGCATAGGAGTCTTTTACTTCCAAAGATGATTTTTCTTCAGTCGTTTTTGAAATTGTTCTGGATGAATTTGGAAATGGAAATGTGGGAGGGGAAATATGTCAATTCCACTATCCAGTCTCTTTATTTTATAATTTTTTTTCATTATTATTAAACTGACTTTATTTTTAACTTACAAGTTGTTCATCTTTCTGATTTATAGTTCTGATGGCTTTTTAAATATGACATAGGATTGTATCTCTTATGTTTGCAATAGAATCCGCTCTCTTTCTCTGTGAACCGCAACATAATAGTATCTTTTCAGGCCGCACAGAGCAGCATGATGTTGAAATCGTTTCAATTTTTATTATTTCATTTCACCTGTAATGATGCAACAGGAGAGTGAAGGTCTGTTGAATTAAATGGGGCACATTTTGGGAGGATGAGAGAGGAAGGAGACTACCTTTACTGGACTACCTTTATCCCTTCACTCTTCTTCCAGCAGGTGCCACAGACATTATCAGGACTTTCAGCCTCTGCCTGCCTGATTTACTTTGATTCTCATCCACAATCGTTTTGAACTCCTTGTAAAGAATACAGAGCATAGATATGAATGTGACAATAAATGATGAGTAAACAGGTGTTGTCTTGTGTCTGGACTGAATTTGTGTGTTTTTTTTTGTTGCATTTGGCCAAGAATTTCATCCGGATTTAAAATGCTTTATATAGTGCACCATTTTTAATCTTGACTGCTTGTGTTCTTCAGTGAATTTAATCCTTAGAAATTCAATGTAATTTTAATGCAAATATTGCTGTTATTTACATAAATACATCATGTTTTTTTAATATAATCATGAGATTAATGTAAACTAATTTGACCAAGATTTGTTGTCACTATATCTCAGTAAATATAAGGGTTTGAGTCAGAAGTGCAGTTACACAACTATATTTTTGTAAAAATTGTTTTGTATTTTGGTTTCAAACACTTTAACACTACAGTGAAAGCAGATTTAAAAGAAAAAGATAGGCCTGTGTTCTCAAGATAAGGAGATTTGTATAGGTCACAGAAAGTAATCTAATTTTAAATGATCTTCTAAATTAATACATTATGTAAAGGAAATTAATTGTTAACAGGATGCATTTTGATTGCATTTGGCATATCTAAGTTGAAGTATAAATTGCTTTGTGTGTCATAATTGTTTACTGTATAACTAAAAGTCTATTATGGCAGATTCCCATTATGATGAGTCTGACAACTATAGGCCTGGTCTCCACATATCATTAAAAGAAATAAAAAATGAGGAAGCATTGAAAACTAATTACATTTTCTTCAGGTGGAAGACCTGAGTGTTTTTTTTTAAGGAGGAAACGAAATTTTGCTCCCTCCGGTTTAATTCTGGAAGAGGATTCATTAAAAACGTTTAAAGGGTTATTACAGAAATCAGGAATGATGAAACCAGGACAGATAATAATAAAAAGTATTGTATTTAAGTAATTGTTTGTTTGTTCGAAACTAGCAGTTCACTGTTGCTTCATATTTTAATTATTTTTTTTGCATCTATGCATTTTTTTAAATCTATTAATTGATTAGTCGTATTAAACGACTGACATACAACTGCTTAACTGTATTCTTTAAACTAAATGAGAACGCTTTTGATGTACTCATAAACATTAATGTGAGCATAAAATGTCTATTTCCTGTATAAGTCTATGTTTAAATAGATAAATATACATTATTAGCCTGTTGATAATAGAAAATATTAATTAGGTTAAGTAGCCTACCATAAAGAATTTTATGCAATGTTGTGAATATATTTTAAATACACTAACATGTTGTTAGTTAGTTGTACAGCTACATGTTTCGTTTATAGATCAATGATTGGTGGACATCTGTGACGTAGGCGTCAAAGTTCTGACCAATCAGCGTTAGGCGGTAAGTTTCAAAACACAAATGGCGACGGAGAGAATTGAAGCGTGAGTATTGTCTATCGAATTATAAAGACATATGGAAATATTTGAATTGTTTTTATAGCACTTTATACGTTAAAAAATGCCCCGTCGCTATAAGAATCAAATTAGTTCTCTGGCAAGTCGTTATTTGGATGGCGAAAGCTAAACGCTCGAACTAAAAGTGCGTCTACCTTAAGTCACAGCTGTAACGTTAAGTTAACTGTAGTAAAACACACTGAACCGAGGACATTTTAATTTAATAATTAAAGTAATTTAGTCATAAATACGTATATTTTGTAGATTGTAATACAACACTCACGTGCTATGGTACTTGTTTTTAAGAGCATGAAATATGAACAAATACGATTTGATAAACACTTAATAATATTCTCTGATTTCAGGCTACTGGAAAGGACTGACCCTTCCTTCCTGAAATCATGCAACACCACCGAAGTGCAGGAAACCGGAGAGGGAGAAATTATGGCTCCCTATCTGATTGTAAATTTGTGTTCTGCTATGTGTAACTGTAGCTTATGCCTATAACTAACTTTATTTCCTTCGAATAATTTTATTTATTTTTCAGTTGCATTGGCTAATACCCAATTGCCATGGTTTTATTGTAGTAACAATAACTGTAGAACTGTGGTATAAAATTAGTTACATTAAACATATATATAAACATGAATTAAATATTGCTGTTTTAAGCTCTGTGTTTGATTTCGTAGGACTGCAGGCGAAAACAGAAGCATGCGTTCAGACAGCTGTGTGTGGTGGATGACATGATCCAGCTGCTGGCAGGTCTGGAGTCAGTGGATCAGCTGCTGAGAGAGCCATGTCCCCGAAACCCAGGTGACACACACGTCATGGATCATTGTATATTACTGTTCATCGCATTTCATTTGCTAAACGGTGAGATGGTGACTTGTTTAGTGTGTGTTGGCACACAGGTAATGAAGCTCGTTCTGCGTGGAAGGCATTAAAAGCTGAATATCAAGAGAGAGTTCAGGAGGTGGAGGGGCTGATCAACACTCTCCAGGCTCGCACGGAGGAGCTTCAGGCTAAACGGAAGACCCTGGAGACTCTACTGTCCACTCTGCAGATAAAGGTAGACTTTTATCACTAAATTCAGGAGGAAAAAATGCTCTTTATCAAGCACATAAGATTTATGCATTGGATTAATCTGATAAAAAGCAGATTGCTGTTGTGTGGCCTTAAACGCATGAATTAAAACACTGATCGCTGAATATAGATACATTTTCTTACATGAAATCTCATTCTTGTTAAGAAAGAGGAGTGCAAAGAGAAGGAGAGAATCACAGCTAAACGAAATCAGAGAGCTGAGGTAAGCCATCCATTCACTTTAGACTTCCAGTAGTGTCCACTTTTCTTCACAGAAAACGGCTGTGGGACAAACTGGTAGAATCAGCTTGCTCGAATTCTTACTCCTTTCTCTCACACAGAAACAGATCAGCTTTCAGTTGGAAGATTCCCTCCAGGCAGCGCAAAACGCTCTGAATGTGTGTGATTTGCAGCTCTCTAAGCTCAAGGATGAGTTTGAAAAACAGCACGCTCGAATTAGTGACTGGACAATATTAAGAGACGGGTGAGTATGTATAGACTTTTTTTTTTTTTTTTTTTTGCTACTGTTTTTGCTGTTATTCGAACTTAAGGATTCATCAAAGAATCCCCCCAAAATCCCAGTTTCCACAGAAATACTGTTTTGAAAAAAAAAAAAAAAAAAGATAATGTTTCTTCTAATTTCTGAAGAATCATGTGACACTGAAGACTGGAGTCATAGACCTTTGTCAGGTTAGATGGCATACTAAACCTGAGAGACAGATACATAAATCCCTAATTTAGTCATAAGCCCCTTTCACACTGCCATTCCGGCAAATACACGGGTAAAGTGTTCCGGCAATTGTTCCTGGGTCACTAGATTTTGCACTTTCACACTGCCAGTGATTACCCGGGATATGTGCTTGCTTTCACACACAACCCGTGAAGATCCCGTAACGACACGTGACATCAGGGCGTGACGTGTAATGTACGAGTCGAAAACACTAGGCACGTTATACTTTCACTGAAGCAAGGAAACGATCTCGGCGTCAGCGCAGAAAGTGAGGAACTCTTATTCATTACAGTTTGCACATATTTTTTTGTCGCGAACGTTGATCTTTCTTCAAAACAGCCGGTAAAAGAGTCATGCGATAACGCGCGTCATCACTTCGACACTGCATTAGATCTGGCTTTTGTTCACACGGCGCTCGTCCCGGGTCGAACCCGGCAATGTTACTAGGTCCCCCACCCGGGTTCAATGCCGGAATCAATCCCGGGACATGTTTGCTTTCACACAGAAGGCGACCCGGCAATGTTCTGGCAATATGCCGGGTCCGACGTGCAGTGTGAAAGGGGCTATAGTGACTGTGTTAGGTTGATGATTAAAGTGAAGATACTTCAAATATTCAAAACGTTTTTGCTGCACAAACATTTAACACAATAAGCTCCCCTTCTCTTCCTCTAATGTTTCTTTGTCTCTCAGGCTGCAGACCTTGGTCTCAGTGACTCACAGAAACATGCAGTACAGGCTGCTGTCAGTCAGTTCCTCTGAGCTGTGCCTCGAGCTCTTGCCTCGTGCTGCCGAAAAATCACTGGAACCCCTGCGTGTGTCCATCACCATGACAACCAGCGATGAGTTTCATCTTCAGGTACTGTGTCTCCGCATACATTTCCCTATAGTGATGCTGAGATCTGTGATACATGAAGTGAGTGATGAATTGCCAAAGAAAGAAGGTTCTTCAAAATGATAAAACATAAAGACTTTGTAGTATGCATACACACACACACTTCACTTACAGTACGATGATACTTTAATTTGTTATGCTGAATTAAATAGGACAAGAATGCAAAAAAAATCTACAGCACTATTTACACTAACAAAACTTGGAACCTCTAAAACAATTTTAGACAAGCTTTTGAATTGAACTGATGCTGCCAATATTTAAAAAACGGATATTCTGTTTATATATCTTTTTAGCCTCATCTGTTTTTAATTTACTTTGATCACATTATTGTAAAGGTATCTTTTTCTGTGTTTCAGGTGTTTCAGGGCACTGCTGGTCTTGTCGAGGAGGCGGTGGACGGGCGTCTTAGGCACGTGAGCGCCGCCCTTGTGGAGGTGATGGAGCGGTACATAAGTCAAGGAGAGATGCTGTCTGAGATTCAGGCTCTGCACTCCAGGTACATTTTCTTAAAGTCTATACAAATATCTCTCATTAATCTTATTATCATTTCTATATTTTATGGCAGTAAAGTTCAGATTCATCACAAGTTACTGATGAAGAAGAAGGTTCATAAAACCAAAAGACATCATACAATTCAGGCCTTCAAATGGAAAATCGTTTTTTTTCTTTAACCTGTGAAATGTTGTCAGCCAAATGGTCTTTTTTATTGCTTTGTTTTTATTGCTAAAAAAAAACTACATTCATTATTTTTAATACTACACCATGCAAGCTTGCAGTAATGCATTTCATTCAAGTAACCTGTTCACCATTGTCTTTTCTTTTTTGGTTTTATTAGATCTCAGTTGCTGACAAATGTTTTAATTTAACAACACTGGATCTCAGCATTCTGTTCTATAAAGCAAGAAAACTGGGCTTACACTATAAAGCAATTTACTTCCTGTATCTCATTTCCATTTTTCTGCTTGTCTGGTCAGGTTTGCGATAGATTGGTGTCCTGCTGAAAAGCTTCTGATCTTCCTCAAGACTGCGACCACTGTTTGTCACCTGAGGGTCGAGGAGGGATACCCTTCACACGGCCGAGCTACTCTCCTGTCTGTGAGGAAAGATGGCAATCTGCTTGATATCGCCCATCTACAGGTGAGGAAGAGTGGAAAGGTTTTATTACAGTTCACTAATTCATATTTCTTTTTTACTAGTCATGACGCAAAGCATCAAAATATGGAAATATCTATGTCTTTGCTGAATTTTGCACCAAATTTGTGCCATATTCAAACTTCAATATAATATTCAAAATTCTTCTAAATTGTGCTCAATGTGTTAATGCTGACCTGGTAGGTTTTTGAAAAACATTTAAAGTTTTAAGAAATAAGTATGAAGTAGTACCATATTTTTCTTACACATTTAATGCATGTGAGTTTTTAATTTCAGAAACCTTTTCAAGTGTATATTTTCAAGGTAAAAAGTTAAATAAATATATGTGTATATATATATATCAGAAATTATTAATTTGCAGTTATCATTACCCTTTTGGGAAGGGAACTAACCTTTGCTTGTTATAAAGGTTTTTTTTTAAATAGTAGCATAAAATTATGGCAAATTATTTAACAGTGATTTCTTTTTATGAATTTAATTCATTTAATGATACATTCATGTAATGATTATTTTTATTATTTTGTATTGCTTTATTAAGATGTCAGAACAATTGTGTGAGCATATATATATATATATATATATAAAATGCCCCAAAAGTATCAAAATTAATTTTAATACATAATTTGCATTAAAGTAATTGAAAGTATGAATTGCATTTTAATCCAAGTTAAAAAGATCTGTCTTTTTGCATGTGATGTGAGCATGGTTGAGAGACTTATCATGCTGCATTGTGACCCAGCATTTTCTGAAAATGTTCCCGAAGCCAAGTAATTGGTATATCCTCTCTTATAGGAGGTCATGATGTTACCAGCTCAGATCCTTGCAATGTTTTTCTCTGCCATTTCTGAATTCAGTTTGTTCATTCATGCATCACTGTTTTCAGCCGCCGGTGCAGCATCCTGTCCTGACAGAGTGGCTTGAGTTTCTGTCCTCCAATCCAAACATCTGACATCACCAGATTTACTTCAGCCCAGATCTTCTGGTTTGACTTCACCATGAATGTCATGTCCTGAGTCAAAGTCTTTTATATTACACGTAAACCATTGTACAGTTCTGGTTTCATTGCTGATACATATAAATTAATGTTTATGTCTGCATTGCGAGTCTGTTATCTAACCAACCCAGACTGCCATAATTATTAATATAATTATTATTGGCATAAATAACCCATGCCAAAGGATTGTAAAAAAAAAAAAAAAAAAATGCATTTCAATTTAAGTCTCATACTGTATGTTTTCAAGTAGCAAAGAGCTGTGCATTGTTCACCTCAGTAAATACAGGTCCCATCACATCTCTCTAGAGTGTAGTTTAAATTTCCTGTTTGTGTCTATTTAAAAATCAAAAAGGTAAATAAAATGAATCTAAAATGTATTAAATGACACCCGGTTTTCACTCCCTCTTTCAGCTCTTGTTTTTCCACACTAGAGGGCAGCACTTCCTGTGAAGAGCCCCACATGCATATCTTTCCATCCACTATGGTCTGACATAACAGGTTAGGTAACGATTTAGACTATATCTGGAGACTCAAGTTTATTCCTCTGCTGCCTGTATATTTAATACCCCTTTTTTTAACTACACAACAGTTGTTTAGAATCATTGTTCCCTTCTGAAGTGTTGTATAATTCAATCTCAGACACGAAAAGCTGCTATCACGTTGGCCTCTGGCCACCCCCCGGCTTGTTATGAAACAAGAGATCAAATTTACAGTCTTTTTTTTCTTCCTGTGGTTGTTCTGACATACTCCACTTGACACTTGGAGCATGACTCCACTTTCTGAACCAGTTATCCGTGGCCTCAGGTGCTGCACAACAGGAGCTGCTCTCATTGGCCAGATAAGCTGTGAGGTTTGCTCTGGATTTGGCCAATAGGGAGCTGTGAAGCTGATTACGAGGGCACAGTGACCCAGTTCTGTGTGCATGTGTGTGGAGAGCATATTCTTGGCTTATTCTGATGTCTGTGATTAGAAAGGGCCTGGTCTACGTGATGTGCTTTGACAATAACCTTTGTAGATCAGATAATGACTTCTGACCTTTTGAGTCCGTCGTAATCACCTCAGTAAACTATTGCTTTCTGTCCCTCTGTTTATCCTGAATAAAATCTGGTTTTGTGTATGTACAGTCGTGGCCAAAAGTTTTGAGAATTACAAAAATATTATTTTTCAAAAAGTTTGCTGCTAAACTGCTTTTAGATCTTTGATTCAGTTGTTTCTGTGATGTACTGAAATATAATTACAAGCACTTCATACGTTTCAAAGGCTTTTATCAACAATTACATGACATTTATGCAAAGAGTCAGAATTTGCGGTGTTGGCCCTTCTTTTTCAGGACCTCTGCAATTCATCTGGGCATGCTCTCAATCAACTTCTGGGCCAAATCCTGACTGATAGCAACCCATTCTTTCATAATAACTTCTTGGAGTTTGTCAGAATTAGTGGGTTTTTGTTTGTCCACCAGCCTCTTGAGGATTGACCACAAGTTCTCAATGGGATTAAGATCTGGGGAGTTTCCAGGCCATGGACCCAAAGTTTCAACATTCTGGTCCCCGAACCACTTAGTTATCACTTTTGCCTTATGGCACGGTGCTCCATCGTGCTGGAAAATGCATTGTTCTTCACCAAACTGTTGTTGGATTGTTGGAAGAAGTTGCTGTTGGAGGGTGTTTTGGTACCATTCTTTATTCATGGCTGTGTTTTTGGGCAGAATTGTGAGTGAGCCCACTCCCTTGGATGAGAAGCAACCCCACACATGAATGGTGTCAGGATGCTTTACTGTTGGCATGACACAGGACTGATGGTAGCGCTCACCTTTTCTTCTCCAAACAATCCTTTTTCCAGATGCCCCAAACAATCGGAAAGGGGCTTCATCGGAGAATATGACTTTGCCCCAGTCCTCAGCAGTCCATTCACTATACTTTCTGCAGAAGATCAATCTGTCCCTGATGTTTTTTTGGAGAGAAGTGGCTTCTTTGCTGCCCTTCTTGACACCAGGCCATCTTCCAAAAGTCTTGGCCTCACTGTGCGTACAGATGCGCTCACACCTGCCTGCTGCCATTCCTGAGCAAGCTCTGCACTGGTGGCACTCCGATCCCGCAGCTGAATCCTCTTTAGGAGACGATCCTGGCGCTTGCTGGACTTTCTTGGACACCCTGAAGCCTTCTTTACAAGAATTGAACCTCTTTCCTTGAAGTTCTTGATGATCCTATAAATTGTTGATTTAGGTGCAATCTTAGTAGCCACAATATCCTTGCCTGTGAAGCCATTTTTATGCAACGCAATGATGGCTGCACGCGTTTCTTTGCAGGTCACCATGGTTAACAATGGAAGAACAATGATTTCAAGCATCACCCTCCTTTTAACATGTCAAGTCTGCCATTCTAACCCAATCAGCCTGACATAATGATCTCCAGCCTTGTGCTCGTCAACATTCTCACCTGAGTTAACAAGACGATTACTGAAATGATCTCAGCAGGTCCTTTAATGACAGCAATGAAATGCAGTGGAAAGGTTTTTTTGGGATTAATTTTCATGGCAAAGAAGGACTATGCAATTCATCTGATCACTCTTCATAACATTCTGGAGTATATGCAAATTGCTATTATAAAAACTTAAGCAGCAACTTTTCCAATTTCCAATATTTATGTAATTCTCAAAACTTTTGGCCAGGACTGTAATAAAAGCCTTAAAAAGATCTACAGAATTTGTACTATCTTGTAATCAGTTTTTTATATATATATCTATTTGAACATACTTTACTTTTTTATTTTCACATTGCTTTGTCATTTAAAAAAAGTACCGTTTATTTCTTGGTATCGGTGTAATGAGTTGATTAATAAATGAATGAGGTAGGTGATGTTTTTTCTCCCACTTGCTCAATGTTTTCTGATTACTCATGTTTACTGTTATTGGATGTTTTACTTTTTGCAAAAGTGTTGCTGTATTTCCTGTGTTAGGTATAGTGATGCTATTGTGTCAAGATTCCGTCTTATAGAACGTCACTTATGTAAATTTCCAGTATTTTAATATTTTCAATATTTCTCCACTCCCCCCCCCCCCTTCATATATGTATAACTGTTCAAATGCTTGGGGTTGGTAATTTATTAGTGTGTGTGTGTGTGTGTGTGTACATTGAAATATTTTTACAATATACATAAACTTTTCTGTTTGAAATTTTATTTTATTTTTTTTACATAATTTTATTTAATAGTGATTCCTGTGATGACAGAGCTGCATTTTTAGCATCATTACTGCAGTCTTTTGTGTCACTTGATCATTCAGAAATCATTCTGATATGATGATTTGCTGCTCATGAAACATTTCAAAATATTAATTGCTGCTCATTATTTTTTGTGGAAACCAAGCCTTTTTTTCAGGACTTCATGAAGGGATAATTCAAAAGAGCAGCATTTATTTGAAATAGATTTTTTTTAAATATACATGCGTGTGTGTGTGTGTGTGTGTGTGTTAGCTGGAATCACCAGGAGTTCTGTCTTCGTAAGGTTAAGCTGAAGGTGATGGTCATTCATCCAGCTAGAAATGTCACTCAGACAGGCTGAAATGCAAGCAGCTACCGTCGGGTCATCTGGTTGGAATGAGAAGTAGAGTTGGGTGTCATCAGTGTAGCAGTGGTAAGAAAAGCCATGCTTCTGAATGACAGATCCTAATGACGTCATGTAGATGAAGAAGAGAAGTGGTCCAAGTACTGAGCCTTGAGGAACCCCAGTAGTAAGGTGTTGTGACTTAGAAACATCACCCCTCCAAGACACACTGAAGGGTCTGTCAGAGAGGTAGGACTTAACCCACAGGAGTGCGGTTCCAGAGATGCCCATCTTTCTGAGGGTGGACAGGAGAATCTGAATCTGGAGAACACACATCAGCTCCCACTAGAGGACCCAGTCTTAACCTTACTATTGAGGACAGAGATGGTACATTTTGCTCAGTGCTCTCTTGACATTAAAAAAGCAACATTTTAGTATATAGTATAGTATATTTAATATTTAGTATATAGTACTTCATGTAGGTTTTTTTTGTCATTCAGTTAATATTTTATACATTTTTACTTTCTTTACAATAAATTTGTTCAGTACACAGATAAACCCAAATTTATTCAAGATGCAGGTTAAAAACATTACATAGAGATTTATTTTTTCCAGATATCTACTTGAAAAAGATAAAACTACATTCTCGTTTCATAAAATGCCTTTGTGAAGAAAACAAGTGAAATACATGTCTTGATTTCTATAATATGCATACACTCTACTTATATATATCTGTGCTTGAATAGATTTATAATTTGTGTTGAGCATGTGAACTTTACAAAAAATATATATATTATACATTTTAAAACATTTAAAGTATGTATACCATATTTACACATATTTTACAAAGTCACAGGGATGTGAATGTTCATACCACGCATAGCTTGCATTATAGTAACAATGATCATAATTTTCTCTGAGTGTGGGTTTAGCAGGAACCCAGGCCGGACTGGGCACAAGGAGACGCTTGGTGTTTTTGTGCTGTCGTCCCCTCTCTGGAAGTGGCCTGGAGATCCCTTGCAACAGGCATTATGCACTTGTTCCCCGTGTAGATGCAGTCCAATTGTGATTGTTTTTGTCTGCTTTATTATTAGCTTAATCTTACCACCCATTTCAGGTAAGTACTGAAATTGGCTCAAGGACCCTTTTCTCTACCCTATATGGTGGTTATCAAGCCATAAAGGCTACTGACCAACCATTAGACACCAAAGCATCCCTTTAAATGTGTCATCAAGTGCTGTTAAGTGCCAAAGGCACAGGTTTGCTTTCTGGTGTGTTCTCTTGGAAAAGAGTTTAATGTTTGTGCCCGCTCTGTCTTTCAGTGACCCACTTTCACCAGCTTCTTGCAACCTCAGACGTCAATGCGGAACGAGAGCAGCTTCTCTGAGTGCATGTTATTTAGCGTGCGCAGGTCAGGGAGTTTGAGCAGCAGCTTGGTGAATCGGGAGGCGTCACTAGGGGCGTTCTTGCTGACGAGGGTTCGGAGAGCCCGGATTAAACTTTCCTGAAGCATCTCCACTGAATTCACGTTTTCAATGCCAGAACGGTCTGTGCAACAGAAACAAATAATGAAAGATTGAATTAATTAGTGGATCAAACTATGGTACAGATATTTTTGAAGCTTTGTAATGACATGATTTGACTCTTCCCTTTAAAGGTATAGTTCACCCAAAATGTTAAATTCTTTCATTATTTACCAAACCATCATGTTGTTTCAAATCTAATAAGGCTTTGGTTGATCTTCACAAATTAAGACATTTTTTATGAAACCCGAGAGGTTTCTGTCCATCCGTTGAAGATCCAGGTAACCAACAGGTCCAAAAAGGTCATAAATCATCATATAAAGCGATCTTATTGTTTCAAAAGACTTGGATTAAACTGCTCAATTCATATAGATTAGTTTTACAATGACTTTTTTTGGATCTTCTAAGTTTTGGTTACATAGACTTTCAGTGGGGGAAGAGAAACCATTACTCGAGATTTCATTGAAAATATCTGAATTTGTGTTTAGAGATCAACCAAAGTCTTACGGGTTTGGAACAATATGAGGGTGAGTTGATGACAATTATCATATTTGAGTGAACTTTCTCTTTAACACTAATATGCAACTGACCTGCAGACACCAGCACGACTGCAGTGAAGAGTCCCAGTTCTTCTGCTGAGAGCTCTAATGCGTTGAGTTTTTCACTGAAGTCGAACATGGTTCCCAGCAGATCGCCCATGCCCATGCTTTTCAGGGCCTCCAGGCTGTAAGTGGTGCCTGAGATGAACGTTACGGTCCTCTCTTTCACATTAAACAGAGAGGAGAAGCGCACCATGAGGACCTGCAGGAGATATTCAAAAAGAAATACGCACTTGGTAAAACCATCAAGACGTAGCTAGCATCGTGATCTTGACACAAATCAGATGTTTTATTACATAAAGCACCATTGACTTACCTCAAACGTTCCAGCCTTCAGCAAAGTGACCTGGTCGTTCTGGGGCAGCGTGCTAAACCCTGGGATGTGTTTGGCAAACTCCACCACCTCTCGCACCGCTGGGGTGAAGCTAAGAGAGAAGTCTTCCCAGATTTCCTGTGGTGTTTTGCTGGGGTCTGAGTAAGGATGCATGTTCATTGGGCAAGCCTGGAAAAAAGTTATTTTCATCACTTCCAACTCTTATTTACTTGGAAATCACCTTTAGAGTCATTTTAATATCAAAGTTCTTACCAGCAGAATCTCCTTGCGTTTTTTCCACGGACAGTTCTGCCCCTGGGAGCTGCTGTTCATCTCCTGACTGTGGTGGACGCCAAAGAGGTTACTGTTTGGAGGTCGCTGGCTGTTGTTGTTGAGCTGCTGATGTTGCCCAGGAGCTTGGGAGGTCTGAAAATGGAGGCTACTGTCTGGTGGCACATCGAAGTTGTTACAGTGTTGAGCGACATTATTATCATGGTGGTAGATGGTGTTGTGGCCATTGAAGTGGTATCCAGCCATGCAGTGGTTGCTGCTTCGGTTGTCCAGCTCATCGTTTTGGGGCAGCAGTGCTGGACCTAACTTATCATGGG
Source organism: Carassius carassius (assembly GCF_963082965.1). Classification (NCBI taxonomy): domain Eukaryota; kingdom Metazoa; phylum Chordata; class Actinopteri; order Cypriniformes; family Cyprinidae; genus Carassius; species Carassius carassius. Next base: position 11,258,633 of record NC_081763.1, read on the forward strand.
CGTAGACGAAGGTCTCACGGTGTGCTCTGGTTATGGCGGCGATGGTTTTGTCTACACCAGGACTGGAGCACGGTGGTGGAGAAGAAGTAAGAGCCGGGGGACTCTGAGCCAGCTGCACCGATGGGGAGGTTGGGGTCGGAGGGGAAGGGGACGGTGCTGTGGGTACTGCAGAGGGCTGGGCTTGCGGTCCCACTGTAAGCCCCGGGCACAGAGATGAGGAAGAGGTGGATGGGGATGAAGAGGAAGAGCAGGGGCTGTTGGATGTGATGCTCGCCAGCTGGAATTCATTCTGAAGCTGGTTGTTCACCATGTTGTTCATGGCGTTCTGCATCTCGGCCAGCATACGCTGTTTCTCACGTTTTGGGATACGGCCGAAACGAACAGCTAGGTGTTAAAAAAGGACAGAAAATGTCAAAAACTCATCATGTTTATGTTATTTGCAAATGTTCTGTTTAGAAAAATGTCAAGGGATGTAGGATATAATGGTTCCATATCAGATACTGGGTGATATTTAAAAATAATAATAATAATAATAATTGATTTATCGGTATCAGCTGATATTGGATATGTAGTGGTGTGTGCTCATTTCCCCCCATTTTTACATTACTTAAGCCATAATCTTTTAAAAAAAGAAAACGAATAATTTAAAAACTAGTGCTATCAAAAGATTAATCGATATAAATCACATCCAAAATAAAAGTTTTTGTGTACTGTGTGTGTGTGTGTGTATATATATATATATATATATATATATATATATATATATATATATACAAATACACATACACGCATGTATATATTCAACAAAAACATGTTATTTTTATATATTAAATATATTTATATATAATATAAATATATAAATGTACATGTAAATATTTAAAAAAATATAATGCATGTGTGTGTATTTTACTTAATATTTTATTAATAAGTAAATTTTATTCATTTTAATATTTGTATTTATTGCTTATAATATTTTTGAAAGATATCAGGTTATCTGTATCGTTCAGAATTCTAATATCAGTGCATCCCTGAACTTTTCTCTGTATTTTTCTAAGTCTGGTTGTATAGAAATTTACCGTCACGGGACATTCCCACAGACAGACACTTTTTGAAACGGCACTGCTGGCACCGGTTCCGGTTGATCCTCATAATGGTGCAGGTTTCGTTCTTCAGGCACTTCTTGTACTGGATATTCTGCTGGATGCTGCGTCGAAAGAAACCCTGCAGACAAAGCAGATAATATAAATGTTTTTCAATTAATGCTTCTTTATAAAAAAAAAAATATTTACAATTATTACAATTTTTTTTTACATTATAAAAGATTTGTTACAAATTGCAATCAACACTATTTTAATGGTGCATGTGTATGTAAAGAAATGCTGTTGTCTTACCTTGCATCCCTCACAGGCATGGACACCATAGTGAAAACCGGAAGCCACGTCGCCACACACTTTGCACAGCAACACCATTCCATTCAGCTCTGGGGGGAAAGCCAGCTGTTATAATCTTTCTACTAAATACCATACTATACATTACTCAAGTAAAATATGTTTTTTATTGCTTACTAGTAAGGGTGGCAACTGATTTGTTAGGTGAATTGCGTGCACTTCCACCGTCTTCGCGGCCTCTCGGGGATCCACCAGAGCACGATGAGTTTCCATCCTCTCCTGATCCTGAACTCGAGCTGCTGCTGCTGCTGTTGCTGCCGCTGGTGTACATACGAGAGGAATCATGGGATCCATTGGGGGATGGTGGGAACGAAGAGCCAAAGTAGGGTTGTGAAAGAGACTGTAGGCTGCTGTTGGAATTCTCATTGTACATGGACACAGGGCTGGTGCGGTTGGGAGAGCCTCCACACGATCCGATGTATGATATTACCCCACCTAGTGACAGAAGAGAAAGTCACATTTTTAAAAGATAGTCCTTATTGCTGCAATGTGGAAACACAAAAAGAGAGAGAGGCCCACCGAGAGGAAGCTGAAAATGTTCTCAGGTATTTTTTCTCCTCCCTAAAATGGCCTTGCGGGCACATCCTCATTAAAATGTTCCCATAAATACTTCTCTCCCCTATAAAAGCAGCTGCACCAAAACAGATGGTGCTATGGAAACAAGGAAGCTGAGGGAGCTAGAGAATCTGTTTTTGTGGAAAACAGATACTTTCTAGGAACTGTTATTGTAAACTGCATGGGGGCATAAAAAAAGAGAAAATACAGCGACCAACTCTTTTCTTCCTGAGTTTGTGCATCAGAGGGCGTTTTTAGTGGTTTATAGTTTCAGTTGCACCAGTGTTTCATGTGAGCAAGCCACTTTTGTTTATTATTTCCGTTTATAAAACACGCAACCTTGCATGATGTGTCAGAAGCACATGCCTAACCATGTGCATTAATGCATGATATTTACAACTCTGTTTTGTTTGAGTTGGATCCTGCTCATTAGCGTCCATCAACTCAAATCAGATAAGACTACTCTTAAAACCTTGGCGTTGACTCTAGCATGTACACTATTCCTTAGTGTCTGATACTTCCTTCTGCCTTTCCTAACCTCTGGTCGCCTGAAATTAACCACAGTCCTTTGCTCTTGTTTTACAGTTTCCTCATCAATGCACATGATGGAAACCATGTTTTGGTGAGATTTGTGCATATGTTATAAATGATGCAGAGATAGATAGATAGATAGATAGATAGATAGATAGATAGATAGATAGATAGATAGATAGATAGATAGATAGATAGATAGATAGATAGATAGATATTGCTAGAAACTGGTATTATCATAAGAGAGACTAGAATTATATTGAGATCTCTTTGCAAGTATAATCTTTACAGCACTTTGAATGTCAAATGCAAACTGCCGTGGATGTTACACAACAACTGTACACTAGCACAAAAGGTCAAAAAGTCACTGTGTCAGGTGGAGCCAAGACAGAGAAACGTGCTGTAGCTTTGACTGCCCTGTGATGCTCTAGAAAAACTTGTCTCGCATTAGATTTATTAATGCATGTCCAATAGCCTGCAATTTTAACTTAGTGAGTGCACTGTGGATATTTCTGGTAGGCTATAGTTATATGACAACGGTGGTTTCAGATGCTCAGATACGTGTCTTTTCTGGCTCCTGACTGTGTTTCAGTCCAAACACTTAAGACTTTCTTAATCATTCTGTCAAAGGAAATGTGTGAGCACAACTCGCGCGCGTGAGCTGTTGAAGCGCGTCATTGGGGAAGCACGCCTCCCCTCCACGTGCGCCACACAAGGACAGCCTTTCAACGGGACTCACTTCTTTAAGCACGCCTCTCAAAACTCACCCGCTTTTTTAAAAAAACTTCAGCGTTCATTTACGCCTACACGCAATGAACAAGCCTTTTACAATATACTACATTAATAAACGCTGTCAGTGTTTACGTTGTCCCGTAAGCCACAGTTAAAGGGTATTGTAAGACCATCGGAAACCGTCTCATTCGTGATTAAAACTAAAAACTGCATCGCTCAGTAAATAGTAAACATTAAATAAATCCTAGTAAACCTTTCCCCACTTCATCATATAATTTATTAGAATTGAGTCGAAAACATTCGACAAGGACAAAGAATTTCATAGGCTAATTAACCAACTCTAAATCTCTTTCTTAGTTGTTTTATTAAGTAAAGTTAGCCAGCATAATCCGCTCATAATAAATGTGTTAATTGCAAGAATCTATAAAAGGCAGAGGCGGGGATATTTTGTGACGCTGTATTCCTGTCAAAGGGAGAGGGAAAAAACTGTTACGTTAAAGTGGATCAATTTCTCGTCCCACTTCTGCAGTGAACACGGGTTACAGTGAGGTCCAGCCCCGCGCATCGCTCTCCGGTCCAATCGCAGCGTGCACATGGCTCAGACTGCGGCGTCACACACGGGCTCGCGCTGGGAGGGCAAACACGGCGCGAGGCGGAATTATGTAATGAGCGCCTGCGCTTACCAATGACTGTAGGCGGAGAGCGGAGAATGAAAACAAAAAGCACATGGCTAGGCACGGCGGTCCATGTGAATCGAGCGAGGATCTTCGACGCTCGCCTGCATCACAGGGATGTCCGTACACCTGACTTTGCAGTTATTACCTAGTTCCCCGAAATTCACGAGAAAAGTGCCTTAACCCGTGATGTCCTTGCCATAGTTATAGTATTTACCTTCTATACATATCCAGAACATTTATCACACCAGATACCACAGAAACATTAAACGTATACATAGGCTACTAGAACACACTACTAGAACTAGCTACTAGAAGGCATAATGAAGTAGCCTATTTACACACGCAAAAAGGTATTATCATAATACTATTATGTACATATTTAAACACACCTTCGGGACTGTTTATTTCAGAACCATGCGTCTTAAATAGGCTGTTACAAACTGACGAGGTTATTCGGCGAGCTTCACCGCTAGATCGATTTACTAACATGTCAGGAAGGGAAATTATTAGGCTATATATCTGTGCCGCCCCACTGCGCCAAGATGTGCTTATAAATGTACAGTGTAGATCCGTTGCGCAACGCACAGTAGTGCGTAATACAAACATACTAACATGCAATTTGACAGTGAAGCAGAGAGGCGATTGATGAATAATAACAACAACAACAGAATGATCAACGAGACTGTTTCTAAAAGCATACAGAAAGACTCACCTGTGTTGTTTGTATCTACTGCTGTCGTCATGTTGAGCCTCAGTAAAGTCATGCAGGTTTATGACAGAATCTCCAACGCAACACAGAGAGATTCACTCTCTCCAGATGCACTTCAGTATTTCTTACAGATCAGTTATTTTTACGATAAAGTCATAACTGTAACGTAATGACCGTCCTATAACCGCATAAAATACGAGCAAAAGATGAGAAACTCGCAAAGACGTCAGGGAAATTTGGTTAATTCAGTTCAAGTGTATTATACGCCAGTGCGCTTGTCACTCGCCCTATCTGTGTCGCTCTGAACTGTTCTTTCAAGTCGACCCGGTTTTGCTTTTGCCTCGTTCCAAGGAGCATGGATGAGATGAGCGCAGGCGCGCGGCGGCACGAGGCTTGAAATGTGTACATGTGACCCCATGAGCCTCGTGGCCCAGTGACACAGTTTCTCCCGAACACATCTCGGTGCGTATTTCAAAAATCCCCACGCACGTGGCTGCTTCGGCATTGGGAAATGTAGTCTAATGTGAAGAGTTTGAAATCGCCTGATGTCGAGAGGAATAGTTTGTATTACTGTATCTGGTTTCTTGCATCTCATGCGTGAAACGTGTTTCTGATTGAGCCAATGAGGGGAAGTAAAGGTGAAAATCTCCGGTACTCCGTGTACATTTATTCAGAATGGTGGAAGATCTTTGCTCTCGCTACAAAAACAATGCATAAAAAATTTAATCGCGAATATTACAGATCATGTCTAATGTGCAATTTCTAATTGTTTAATGTCTGATATGATGTCTAAAAAGAGAATTCTTCTGTATTATCACCTAAGTGTATTGATTATTCCATAGAAAAAACACTGAGAAATTGCAGATAAGTATAGGATATATATTATACAAAAAAGAATAAGTCCATATTTATATTAGGTTAGTAAACGTGCTAAGTAAACGTGCATGCTTATGTTTTGGAATTTCTTGTTATTTAAATTGTTGTTATTTAATAATTCCACAGCCTAAGAACAATAGTGTAAACTTCAGAAGATCCTCTATGCTAAACTTATGTGTATATCAGTATATGGGCATTGTTAAGGTGAACTTCTTCCCCCAATCTTCCGCTATACGTGTGTGTGTGTGTGTGTGTGTGTGTGTGTGTGTGTGTGTGCATGTTTTTGTGACATATCAGGACACAACTCTGTATAATGACATGGGTATGACGCAGGTATTACTAGGAGAGGGTGACTTATGAGGTCATAACCCATGTCCCCATTTTTCAAAACGCTTATAAATCAGACAGAATGAGTTTTTTTTTTTTTTGAGAAAGTAAAAATGCACAAAGTTTCCTGTGAGGGTTAGGTTTTGGTGTGGGTTGGTGAAGGGCGATAGAATATACAGTTTGTACAGTATAAAAACCATTACGCCTATGGGATGTCCCCACTTTTCACAAAAAGTGTGTGTGTGTATGGTTATAATATGCAGGATGTACAAAATCCTAATGTCTAAAGTCGTGTGTTTTGGAGTTATTTTTACACTTTTTTTGTGCCTTTTTAGCATTTGAAGCTATTTTAAGGTTATTTTCAAAACAGCAATTTACCCCCAAAATAAGTTTACACTGTGTCCCAGATAAAGCGCCTCCCTTAGAGAAAAGCGCACCAGCCTTTGGAAAGCCATTATCCTCTTTTGGGGCTCCGGCAGGCACGTGGCTGAGAACAAACAGTGCTACTTATTAAAAAAAAATAGACCATCTCGCAGCAATGAGAGGAGTCACATCTGTAACACCTATTATGCTGACCATGGTGGCGCTGCATGAGCCGCTATTGCAATCACCTGAATCACTCTGGCGCCTTACTGCAGGTATGAATAATCGGTCTCACCTGTATAAGAACCTTGCATGACGCAACACGTGACAAGCGGGTGGAAAACATAAACGTGATGATTCACTGGTGTGGCGAAGAACTGTTTGCACCAAGTATTGCCTGATGTTGTGCATTGACCACGCCTGTTGCTTCTATTTTCGGACTGTCTCTTTATCATGAATTTTTGTGCTGGTTGTTATATCGCGGACACGGATAACATAGCATAAGCGAGATGGTAAAGCTTTCGTCACATTTGCACATCACGTTACCTTGACCAAACACAGTGTAATCGATTGAGTGGACTTCTAGCTCATGTAGCAAAAGCACGACTGTGTTTGACAATTTGAAAATCACTCCGCTTTACACGCGCGCGCACACCTCACATGGAACGCACCGGTGTATGGAGTCAAAATAGGGCCGTATATATCTGCAAAATAAAACAATGTTTTGCAAAAAAAAAAAAAATGTTTTGCAAATAAAAATAGAGTATTGAGAAAAAAAATGCTTTTTTGCAAGTAAAAAATATAATTGCAAAAGAAAAGTTAACCACTGGGAGAAAAAAATAAAGTTTAGCAAAGTAAAACTTCAGCAGCATTGACTTTGCAACACATATTTCCCTTTGCGCCGCTCCTTTAAATCCGCGTTTCAGTCATCCGTGCCTCTGCGGCGCAAGTTTTCCTTTGCGCTTCATTTTTCTATGTGCCTCGCTTTGTGTCCCTGATTTGACGTGGGGGAGGGGTCAAGAGGTTGGGGTGTGTCTCAGAGCCGTTAGGGTGTGTACAAGGGATGAAGGGAAGGCGCGTCCTTCTTGTTACGTCATCAGCGCGAGCCCCAGACCGAGTGGATCGATCGAAATGGCAGAGCAGAGACATGCGGGTGATGGATCACAGGTATGTATTATTGATCGCTTTCTTCAAGTTCACTAGATAGACTGATAAATATATGTAACTATGTGTATCAGCGCGTTTGCTCAAGTTAAGTAAGTTAGAGATCAATTAATGTGGCGATTAGCTAATCGCCGACGCAACCTTAAGTGTGTCGGCGGCTGTACATTTCTCTCAATATGCACACCTTTCACGTTGTTTTATAATTAATTAATAAATAATAATTATTATTCTCCACGCCCTAGTTGTATTATGGACTATAAGCGATGCCAAAGGTGTTTCTCAAAATATACTGTAAATTGAAAACAAATGCCTTGTATGTGCAAACATAATTTGAAATAAACCTCTTTCTGATTCCGAACAAGTTGATTTATATACAGTAGGTCACATCCCTATAGACTATGTTTAAAAGCTGTGATGTTTATATGATACATTGTTAATGCACTTGTTCTAGATCAGTTGTGTGAAACTCAATTCCTGGAGGGCCACAGCTCTGCACAGTTTAGCTCAAACCAGCTCCATCCCACACCTGTTTGGAGGTTTCTAGTAATCCTGAAGATCTTGATTAGCTGAATCAGATGTGTTTGATTAGGGTTTGAGCTAAACTGTGCAGAGCTGCAGCCCTGCAGGAACTGAGTATAAAACCCCTTATCTAGATAATCCTATATGATTTTGTCATGACATATTTAACAGAGAGAATATTCAGATGTCTGTACAGCTGCACAGAATTTAATAGGTCTTCTGACCCAAAGCCTTGGTCAGATTCAGTCAGCTCAGGGTCAGCAGCAGCAGCCACAACAACGACAGCAGCCTCCTGCTATTTCTCAGCCTCGAATAGAGCAGGATATGGCCAGGTTGCCGCATCCACATCTAATTATTTTAACAATTGTCTTTTGAATGTTTAATATTATAATTAACATTGTTTTATTATTTGTAGATCTTTTCCTGGGATGTTTAAAAAATCAAAGAAGAAAACTCCAAATCCACAAATACATGTGAAAGCCACACCTTGGAAACCATTTGCTGTTTCCATATATTTAATGAGCAGCAACACTGACACCTCACCCACACCTTCTGAAGAGCTTGAACTACTCCAGGCCGGACTAGGAAAACGGTTGATTACAATTTCATCCAATGTGAACCATTCGGATGTAAGTTCATTTTATAGTACAATCTAATTTGTTAGTTTGTGCCATCTGATTTTAGAGCAGGATTATTTCTATATCACCCTGCGAATAATATATAATTAACTGCTTCAAAGTAATATTCCACTTTCAAAACATGCTGAGATGAATGAACATAATTTGCTTAGGCTAAACATAGTAAAATGTGAATTAGTATGTATAAAAATGACAAACAAATGCACGTAAAATTTTCAATGTGATAAAGATTTAGTTTTTACTTTGTGTGGTTGTTTGAGAACCCTTGTTCTGTTTCATGTTTATTTCAGTTATGCAAGCTCCTTGAAGCTGAATTTCCAAAGATGAAGTCACTTACTGGAGGGTGGTTACTTTATAAGGCACCAGGTATGCTGTACTGTCTACCAGAACAGACACAAACATGAATATCGGAGTAGAGTATACTGTAGTGTAAGTAATTTCCATAGGTAGTTATTAATTGAACATTTCCCCAGGCATTCTAACCTTAAATCCCAGGCTACATCCTTTTTTAATAATAGTACACAGGGAAGTGTTAATAGAATATGGGAAGCACTGTTTTTTGACATCGTTTTAACTACAGTATAAAGCCCAATTATATAGTAAAGACCTTTTATTGCTGGATTTGTTAATGTGTTTTTAAATTATCAGGTGGGAATGGAAGAAGAAAGCTTACTGTTGTCCCTCCAGACTCAGAGGGTTATACAGGCAGCCTTCTCAAAATGGCTACCACCGCTGGAAGAACAGCACTGTATATGGTCCCTCTTCAAGATGAGTTATGTCTTGATCCACTGCCATTCTCAGCAGAAGAGTTTGCGAAGATGCCAAAGGTTGAGTGTCGTACTTGTAAAACCACAATGCCACTACCAGTTTTGTACTTGCATGTTAAATCTTGTGGTGGCTGCACACAGTCAGCTAATGATGAGGTATGTTGTTTACACAACATTTACACAAATGTTGTTTTTCAGTTAAGTTTTCTTTTAGGCAGAATATATATCTCGTTTTGTCATTTCAGACTACTGAAGATGATGATGATGATGTAAAAGTAGTTGGTGAGATTACCAGAGCAGTTACCCCTACAGCCCCAGCTTCTACACCTACACCCACCACTTCAATACAAACTTGTTCTCCTACACCCACCACAAGTTTTGAGGTGAGGTTTTAATTTTAATATAAGTGCATAAGGACCGGTGCAGTTAGTAAAATTAATTAGATGCCATGTTAAGATTTTATTACTAACGGTAATGGTATTTTCTTTGTAGTGCCTTATTGTCAAGCACTTTTGATTAATTGATTGTAATTATACTGTCTCTCATTGGTACATAAAGACCATTTTGCAAGAGGTAAATAACACTGGTTGAGAAGAATGCCCTATTTTTATAGTTTTAAAACACTACACAAATGTTAGAAGTCAATACAATTTACTAAACATTTAGAACTGAATCAGAATGTTTTTTGTAAAGTTAAAAAAACTGAAACAGCGAGTGCTTGTTTAGATCTTGCAAAATACTTGGTGACCAAAGTATTTAAAGTGACCAATTAAACAAATTGGATTTTGGAAATAACCAATTGTGTTTTAATTGGGATTTTATTGTATAATACTTAATCAGTTGTCCTTTTGCCATTATAGGATGAGGGACAGTGTCCCATTTGTTTAGACACATTTTCACAGACAGAGTTGCCCATGCATGCAAGTGTTTGTGGAGATAGGTAATTTTTAATGATTTGAAAAGTTATTTCATTTACAGACATTTAATAAGGTATGTATTAAAAACATGTTTTAGGTATTATAAGTGTATATAACATGTTGTAAATGTTCTAAGAAGTCAATCTAACCATTGGGTATATACTCAGTATATTACAGACACTGGATTATGAGAGCAGTCCTCCGTGTGGCACACCAGTACAGCAACACCAAGGCCCAGACATGAAATGGTACAGTCTATTTATTACATTTTAACAACCCTGAGACATCTGAATTCTTTACTAATCTTTTTATCCTGTTTTTATAGTCCAGATGATGTATTGCGTTTGTTGGCAAGAAGGGTAGATGACAGCAAGGATTTCAAGATCTGTGTTTCTCGAACTGACTTCTATCAAAGAGCTATGGTGCAGTGGCAAAGACAAAAGAGAGGAACCCCGGGCAATACTTTGCGTGTAACATTTTTGGGGGAAGCAGGTGTTGACACAGGTGCCATTTGTAAGGAATTTCTTTCAGGCAAGTTAGGTTCACAATCACATTATTAGGTTTTTAAATTCATCGTAACAATTTAAAGTTTAGAAAAACAATAAACAGTTACCACATGTGTCATTATGAGATTTGGTATGTTTTAATGTGCTTATAATTGTACAATGTAGTAAATAACATTCTTTTTTAACATGTACATTTGTATATTTGTTTGTAGATTTGATTGGTGAGATTGAGAAACACCTCTTTGAGCATAGAGGACACCAGAGAGGGAAGAGCCCCATCTACTCCCCAAGTAATCTGGAGAATGGATTTTTTAAGTTAGTAATATTTTACATTATAGTAACATGTCAGTTGTCATTTTTGCATACAACTAAATATTATTTTGTATTCTTTCTTTCAGGACTGCTGGAGAAGTGTTTTCGGTTAGTCTCGCTCAGGGTGGGCCTGCCCCCCGTTTCTTGAGGCCGTGGTGCTTTGATTATCTCTCATCTGGAGACTTGGATGAATCAACTCTCACTATAGATGATGTGGATGATGCTGAACTTTATAATTTGATTAAAAAGGTAGTAATTTTTTTCCAAATAAAATCTGATTTCATAAAAGCTTTATTTCTACGCAAGCACACCATTTTACGTGTTTGTGTTTTCAGGTGGAGGAAGAAGAAACCGATCTCTCTGCATGGAATGATCAAATAATTAACTGTGGTTTTACTGGGGCCATTAAACCTGAGAACAAAGAGGCCATAATAAGGTCAGAAAAAGTGTTATAACTTCTTTACATTTGAAACCTTGCAAACGGTTTTAATTTTGCTGCCTACCAGATATACTGATTAGCCACAACACTGTCTATATTATGCTAGAATTTCCTGGTTCTTTTTTCAGATCAATTGTGCTGCATGCAACTCTACGTTTGTTCCCTTTGTTGAAGCAAATCCGAAAAGGTCTTGAAGTCTACAATTTCGTGGACATCCTGGAAAACCATTCAGGACTTTGCCACCAGTTCTTTGTCCCTGATGTGGATGATGATGATAAGGTATCACTAACTGGAATAACATTTTTGCCTATATCTTGTATTTCATTTTAGAAATGGTTTTATTTTAGGAATATTATATATAGGAAAATTATTATTTGCTAAGTTGAAAAATAGTCAAACACTTTGTTCCTTACAAAAAATAATAGTAGAAAATGGATTGCTCTTAATACCTCAGTAATGGTTTCCTGTAGCTTATTGGTTAGATAACAGTGCTAGCATAGCCCAAGGGCTTGGGTTCGATCTCAGGGATTGCACATACTTAAAACAAATGTTATTATAGTAATAAAGTAGCTTTGGATAAAAGTCAAATGCATATGTGTATATGTACCTGAAAATGGATTTCAACCCAACCCCCCCCCCCCCCCCCCCACAGGCTGATGCAGACTTCATCATGCAGAACATTCTTCCGAAAATGTCGGAGAAGGGATCAGTACGAGAGACTTATGAAACAGCTATAATCAACTTTCTGCAAGACTTTCTCCAAGAAATTGAAAGCTGTGGTATGTATGAACTGACAGTTGATTTAGTATAAATATTGTTAAAAAAAACTGCAGATTACACAAATTAATGTTAAAATGTAATTGATCTAATTCAGACAATACCAACCCTAGAGATAACAAGTTCTTTTGCTTGTAGAGGATAACCCTGACGGAGACATCCTGCCCTTAACTGTCCCCGGTGTTATACAATGGCTCACTGGCCAGGGACACAAACCTCTTCTAATGTCAGAACTTAAAGAATTCAAAATTTCTCTTCATTTTGACCATGAGTGTATGTATGCAGAGGATGCCAGAACATAAAATATTACATTTCCCACAGTACACATGGGTGACTACAGTTCTTTTAAATCAGTCATGTTGCAAGCCATTCAGTTTGACGACGGTTTTAACAGAATTTAAAATGCTGCTTAATGTATGGAATTGTACATGTTCAGGAAAAAAACCTTTTATACATTGGTAAATGTTCTTATGGTTTTGAAATTTACTGTGTATGTGTAGAGAACACAACGTGTTACATATTGTAAAATTTTATATCTTAATGCATGTGTTAAGAGAACACAAGTTGTTATACAAGTCTTTTTCTGCTTTAAATATAGCCAATACAAAAAATAAAACAAGCATGCAATGTCAACTTGTTTGTTTTTTATTGAATTGGATGTTAATTTGCTTCTAAATGGATCATTTGGTCACTAGTCATTTCAATGATTGATTTAGTGTCAATTAAGAATGAAGCAGAACAAAATTCAAAACTTCTAAATACTTGTCTCTTCCATAGTTTTGAGAGTGTGAGGTTGGGTTAAAAAAAGTTTGAATTTGGGCCTTAAGTTCTTCAGTTAAGGGGCATTCGACTGGAGGAACTACAATTCCTGTCCACGGCTGGTCAGAGATACTGTCTGTGTCCCAGTCAGAGTCGTCGTCTTGTGCAATCTGTTAAAAGTTGGTAATAGGTTATGGACATTGGGGCAATATCTTGCTTGAAAACATTACATACATTAAAAGACACAAATTCTTAAAATACCTCAGATTGGACTGGAGGAGGGACAGGGTTTTGCAGGAGTCCAATTTCCCACAACTGGTCTGGGCTTCTATTACTCTCTGTGCGGAGAGGATGGTTATTCCACCCACTAGTAAAGGAGTCAAGGCTGGCCTGGAGACGAGGCAGGAACACAAACTGACAGCAAAAGAGGTGAAGGCTGTTGGTTGGCTCTAGTAATCCTTCCTCTTCAAGGCTGTGCAAAACATCATAATAGATGTTTGTAACTGCCATCCATATGTCACGCCAAAGGTGCTCAATGCTAAAAATGGAAGAGAAAACAATGTGTAATGTTGAACACAAGTCATCATTCTTAGAAACAGAACACTTTAACATTCATATCAAGCTTTAACTAATTTATCTAGCTGCTTACCGCTGGTTATGCACGCTTTTTCCTGAGATGTAGCTTCCCCTGCCACAACCACGCACAGAAAACATACATCTGGCAATCTCTACATTTTCAACTCCTTGGTCTCCTCGAACTCTAAATGCAAAAAAATTAAATATGACAAGGTATTTTAGAAAAGAAACCTAACAGTATTTAAAAAACGTATGTTAACCATGTTTAAACAAGCAGGGATTCATTTACATTTAGCTTACGCTTTTATCCAAAGTGACATTCACGTTACTGGAGGTAGCAAAGCATTCATACACACTCATGATGTAAGTTGTCTTACCTCAATGGAAACCCATGTCTCTCCACTGACTGAAGGAAGAAACCGAGGGCAGTGGATGCCTTGTTATCGGTTGCAGGTCCAAGGTACATGATCTGAGAGACAAAGTAAAGTTAGACTTATGCATTCCATCAGAAATTTGATTTGTACAAAATTTATAGGCCAACAATGCATTAAAGAAAGAGAAAAATACCTTTCTGGAGTACCCATCAATGGCACCGAATATCACAAGGCCATATCTGATAAAAGATAATCTGTTATTACCAGTTGAAATGCGTATGTAAACTGTAGAGAGAAACTCACATGCATAATAAGTCATTTTTAAGGATTAAAAATATCAAAAAAAATCTTGGGCATTACTTATATTCCTTAATACATTTTCAAAGAATTTAAATAGAATTAGAAAACTCAGAAACTCAAAAATAATGACTTCACATAATGTAATGTGATCACAATATGTGATATTTTCACAGAAAGGGTCACATACTTTAATCAGTAGCATTACAACAATGGCTTGACACGCATGACATACCTTATCAGCTTATGGTTTGTGTCTATGTGAACAACATGAAGAGGGCCCTTGACGGAATAAGTCCTTCTGACTACACATCTCAATTGTGTAATTCTTGCTAGTATTCCAGCAGAGTCCACTCGATGCATGGAATCCCAAACTCTTGTCCATGGCACACGATGACCCAAGGCTTGTAAGTGTCCCTTCATCATTCTATGGCCTAGGTGTGGACTTTTAGCTTTGATTGACCTCACTAGGTTGTCAAGTTCTTCATCTGTGATTTTACTGTAGGTGTCCTTTAGAGAAATGCCATACTCAGTGAGGCGACGTTTGATTGTCCTTGTTGACACACCAAGAAGCTCGGCGATACATGGAACAGATAGCTGCATATTAACTAGGTACTGAAGATGTTCTCTGGAAATAATAAACTTTGGGGGCCCCTTAACTCCAAATTCCACTTCAAGGGCAGTAACAGGTTCATTGTTATTGTCAATATGCCTATCCACTGTGTTTTTCAAGGTTGACAGTTCACCAAGGAGTTCCTCTGGGACTGAAATTTGATCATAGACTGATGAAATGAAGAGAAGCTCATGACTGCATAAAAACTGCAAATAATCTAAATCTAGGGGTAGGCGACTCACTGTATCCTGCAGTTTGGATAGCAGTCTTTCCATGATCATCCTTCCCAGCTGGTGACTTGTGGCATCATTAGGTCCATGGACCTAAAGATAAGAATTTATTTGATTAAATGTATAAAAAATGATTTACAAATTGATATGCGAGTCAGCTAAAGTTAAAACACCCTTAGGAGTTTGGCTGGTGTGTGCGTGTTGAGTTCTGTGCATGCATCTGTGCGTGTTTTGTGCACGATTGTTTCTTATTTGAGTGTTTTCATGATTCTGATCAGTAGGAAGTGCTGCTCTATGTAAAAGCAGTTCAAGTTTGAATCACTTATAACGTGCATTTGAAAAAGCAACACCAGTCGAACATCCTCTCCATTATTATTAATATACTTTATTATCATGAAAATACCTGAGAAGGTTTTAGGAATATTGATAAAATGATGTCCATATGCATTTCCTATAATTAGTTATGTGTGTTATTGTCTTCCTCTACTGCGCTTATTTTGAGTTTTTGCACGAGAGCGACCTCTAGCTTTCGGGTGCAACAGTATTTTACCTATTTCACCCACAAGCTGTTCATAAATCATGTACAATATAATGTCTGTTAATCGTGGCAGCCTTATTTGTGCTGACGCCTAGGTAAAGGTTGCAGCAGTTACTCTTAAAGGAGAACTCCGGTCAATTTTAACATTGAGCTCATTTTTTTGTCAATTTGGAGTGCTGTCAGTACAGAGAACAACGACAAAAATCGGTGTTGCCAACACCGTATTGTCCCATTGAAGTCAACAGGGTGCAAATTTTAAAAAGAGGATAACATTTAAACCTGCTTCTAGCCTCTTAACATCCTTGATGTGTCATTACAATTGCACAGGTCATGTGAGTGATTCCTTCAGAGTGAATCTGACTGCAGTAGATGTGAAAGAAATGGATAAAAATGATGTTATTTAAGCCAGCGCATCCTGATTTCGGTTGAAGTCCAAAGTAGTCGATTGTCGAGTTCAAGCGCATAGGTTTAGTTACCAATGATCACGCGCGTGAACTCGGCAATCGACTACTTTGGACTTCAACCGAAATCAGGATGCGCTGGCTTAAATAACATAATTTCTATCCATTTCTTTCACATCTACTGCAGTCAGATTAAAAAGAGGATAACACGGTGTTGGCAACACCGATTTCTGTTGTTGTTCTTTGTACTGACATCACTCCAAATTGACAAAAAAATGAGCTCAATGTTAAAATTGACCGGAGTTCTCCTTTAACGTCTCAGGTCAAAGAACTACGGGTCACATGACAACAGAAACGTATGTCTGAATACTATATTGTGCCTTTTTTGCGGATTACATTTAAAGATTTCAGATGCAAAAAGCCTCTACAGGCCCATAAAAAATGAGATTATGATGTTCAGTGAAAGCTCTCCACACATAGAGCTATGTGTTACTCAAATAATTTTACTTCAAAACCCCGCTAATACCACGCTCTGGCCGGCCTGAAGTATCTGTTATTAATAATATAGGAGTCTAATAATAATAAGAAGAAAGCGATCAATAATACATACCTGTGATCCATCACCCGCATGTCTCTGCTCTGCCATTTCGATCGATCCACTCGGTCTGGGGCTCGCGCTGATAACGGTAACAAGAAGGACGCGCCTTCCCTTCATCCCTTGTACACACCCTAACGGCTCTGAGACACACCCCAACCTCTTGACCCCTCCCCCACGTCAAATCAGGGACACAAAGCGAGGCACATAGAAAAATGAAGCGCAAAGGAAAACTTGCGCCGCAGAGGCACGGATGACTGAAACGCGGATTTAAAGGAGCGGCGCAAAGGGAAATATGTGTTGCAAAGTCAATACTGCTGAAGTTTTACTTTGCTAAACTTTATTTTTTTCTCCCAGTGGTTAACTTTTCTTTTGCAATTATATTTTTTACTTGCAAAAAAGCATTTTTTTTCTCAATACTCTATTTTTATTTGCAAAACATATTTTTTTTTTGCAAAACATTTTTTTTTTTGCAAAACATTGTTTTATTTTGCAGATATATATGGCCCTATTTTGACTCCATACCGGTGTACCATAATCTTTGTTTATATTGTTACCAGACGCTCAGTATCTTGGTCAGTGCTAGATTTTAAAGGCAAAACTTAAACGGAGTTTTTTGTCGAACTTCGAATTTTATGCTACAGTGAGAAGCATTAATTAATATTAAGTTATTTTGAAAAACAAACAAAAATTCTCCAGAAAGTGATTTGAAACTTTTTTTTTAAAGATATGCGTTCATTTATACAAGTTATATAACGCCCCTCTGACACGCTTAAGTAAAATATTTAAAACCAGTTGTTGATTCGATTGTATACAGAACTAATTAGCTGCAATACTAAATCCTACACTGAATAAAAAACCTGTAACATTTAGAGTAAAATAGGCTAAGCTATGGTTGCCGTAAAAAAAAATGCAACATTTTAGGTTTTACAGACTTATCTTAAATTCACAGTAAAGACATATTTTATTAACTTATATAATGTTAATACACCAATGTATTGAAGTACTAATGTGTTTTGTACCATTGTGATACCACCAAACCAGGTGGTGATGAGAAAGGCACATGATGAACCAAAGTTCATCCCAGCATTTCCTCAAGCTGAGAAGGGAAATACTTATAGAAGGTGCACAGTGTCATTCACACAAATACCAAACACCATTATAAAACACATGATACTGATATAATGCAATGAACATTATTTTAACAACATTAGATGTAAGATAAAACCATAATGTATATAAGAAAAAACTGAGAAGAAACTTTTTTCTCAATGAAAAAACATTAAATGTGAATTGACAGGGTTTTGCTCTGACACTGTTTGTCTTGTGTTTTGGTTCTTGTGTCTATGTCTTGTTACAGCACATGGCCTTGTTTGTTTTCCTTGTCCATGTGCTTCCTAAGCACCTCCTCCTTGTTTCCTCTTTGCCACGCCCTCTTGTTAGCCCTGTTGTCTAATTGTGCTCACCTGTTCCTCATGTGTTTTCCTCTCTACTTAGCAGGTATAGGTCTCTGCAGGAAAGTAATGGGAGTTACCAGATCAGGGTGTTTTTACACCATGATACCTGATTGGTTGACATCATAGTGACGTTAGGTTTAGGGGTGGGGTTGGGTAAGGGGGATCATTTAGATTGCATGATTTAGAAACACCCAGCAGTTTGAAAACACCCACAAGGTGATAAACGCCCACTTTTGCTCTGCAGAGACCTAAGTCGCACTTATAGTACCCCTTTCCCTTTTGTGTTTGCTGGTTCGAGGTCATTTTCACCCCCTCTGTCACTATCTTAGTCGCTGTCTGTGGCTGAATATGTGTCCCTGTCTCCCTGTCTCCCTGCCTGCCTGGTTGGTCTTGTGCCCTTGTTTTGTCTAGTCCTTGTAGTTCCATGTTCTTGTCTGGATCCTTGTTTTAGTATCTTGTTTGTTCTTGTTTTTTGCTTTTATTTGTAATACTTAAGTTTTCTAGTCCTGATTCTTGGTTTTGTTTGATATTCTCTTAGTTGGTTAAATTTGGTAATTCCTTACTTTTGTTACTTTACTCTTTATTAGTTCATTGGTTTATATTTTCCCTTGTCTTCTGTTTAATTTGTGTTTCTGTGAAGGTTTGTCCTGTCTAGTCTTGTGTTAGAGTTCCTGACTTGTTCCCGTGTGTCCTGCCATGGTTCTTGTATGGAATTACACTTGGTTCAATATAAATGAATGAAACTTTATAAAACTGAAGTAACTTTTTCAGAAACTATCAAAAATATGCCATTACAAAAGAAGAAAAACACAATGAAAATGAAAAAAATGAACTCAGTCGCACAAATTTAACAGGCTCTTCAAATATGCTTCATTCTTTGTTAATGTTTTTCAAAGATTAGTTTTCGCTAATCGTGGATTCTGAATTCATTGCCACAGATTTCTCTTATGCTTCGCAGTTTTTTGTCTGGTGTTTTGACTTCTCGTGGGGCGGGCTTAACAGTGATCTACTCTGATTGGATAGTGAGCTTTTGATGGACAGGTGCTCTCTGACCGGGAAGTACAGACATCACTCAGTGGCGCGCATATTGGAAAGCTCTTGCGGTGATTAAATCTGGTCTCTACCACAAAAAAATCTTTTTCACAGACAAAGAGAAAGAAATTTCTTTTAAGCTCATACACAGGTTCTACCCTGTAAAAAAGTTTATATAAAGATTTAAATCTGACATTGATCTTACAAGCTCTTTTTGTTCGAGTTCTGAACAAACTGTACACTTATTTTGGTCATGTCACAGAAACTTTGGGATGATATTGGTGTGTTTGTCAAGTGTAAGATTTTGCCAGGCTTCTCAGTATATATGAAAAACATTATATTTGGGTATTATGACTCTGACCCCACAAACGAAAATATCAGTTTTGTTATAAAAAATTTTCCTAAACAAATTTCACATTCACAAATGCAAATTCTCCAACTGTAAACCTGTCTTCTCTGTTTTCCTAAAAGAAATGGAAAACTATTTGAATGTAATTTCAGTATCTACTCATAAGAAAGCTATAAGGACTGCTAGAATTGCTCTACCTTTGATCTCCTTGTGTAATTCTGTTTAGAATTTGGCCCTCTTTTCTTTAGTTCTATTTTATTCTTTATTGTTTTTGTGGTGGATATTATGTGATGTATGTTTACTTTTTTATGTTTTTGTTCTTTGCATTAATAAAATAAAAAAAAAAAAAGCTCTCGCGGTGATTTGCATGCAATACGTCGTGCCTTGTATTACTAAATATATAAATAATATTTGACCGTCGATCATCTCTGTAAAGATGAGCTTTCAGGAGACAGAGACACGGAGCGGCGTCATCTTCCTCCTCCGCTTGTCCTTCAAGGCAGCTTGAAGTAAGCTTGTGTTACTGAAGTAACCAATAACATCGATACAAGTTTTTCATGTTACAGTGTGCAACAGTTTGTTGCGGGTTATTATTGTCATTCAGTAACACAAAATTACTTTAAGCTGCCTTGAAGGACAAGGGCTCATCTTTACAGACTGAGATGATCGAAGGTCAGATATTATTTACATATTTAGTAATACAAATCACTGCGAGAGCTTTCCAATACGTGCACCACTGAGTGGCGTCTTGTACTTCCCGGTCAGAGAGCACCTGTCCATCAAAAGCTCACTATCCAATCAGAGTAGATCACTGTTAAGCCCACCCCCACGAGAAGTTTGTGTCAAAACACCAAACGAAAAACAGCAAAGCATAAGCGAAATCTTTGGCAATGCATTTTGAAGAGCCTGTTAAATTTGTGCGACTGAGTTCATTTTTTTCATTTTCATTGTGTTTTTCTTCCTTTGTAATGGCATATTTTTGATAGTTTCTGAAAAAGTTACGTTCAGTTTTATAAAGTTTCGTTCATTTATATTGAACCAAATGTAATTCCATATTCTTCCTGCCTGACACTTGGTCTGCTTCAGAGTCGGTGGTCAACAAGTGTCTGAGCTCTGCTCTATGGTGCCTTGTGTGGTCTTTTTCATCAGCCTGGTCTTGCCACCCCCTCTGTTGCCAAAGTATTCTGCCAGTTGTTTTCTGAAGCTGTCCCAGTGGCCTTCCCTAGCTGTTTGTGTTCCTGTTGTGGTATCACTTGTGCACTTCACTACCCTCCTGTATCAGTCTGTTTTGTTAATAAACCCTTGTTATCTAACACTGCAAGTGGGTCCTCCTTTCTTGATCCCGGACAGTGGTGTCATGCAGGGAATTGAATTTCAATTTTTATGGGTTTTTCACTGTTATTAATACAATAATTTGTTCTTTTTCACTTCCAAATACAGTAAATTTAAACAGTAATTTACTGTAATATTACATTAAATGTACATAAATTGCTTAATTTTTTTACTGTAGCATTTTTAGTCTTTTACTATCTAATAAAATCGTTTTTTTTTACAGTAATGTTTTAAAAGACATTAAGTCCATGAGCGATATCATGAGTATTATAAATTTGATCTTAAATATGTAGATCGCATTTACAATGTTACTGCCCTTAAAAAATATTCTACGTTGTGCTCTTAAAAATAAAGGTTCTTTAATGTCATAGTTGGAACCTTAGTTGTGTATCTGTATGGTGCGTGTATATATATTTTTGTGAGGTTGATGTTTTATGTACTTCTCCAAGGTAGGCCTAATAAAATAACAACATTCAGTGTCCAAACCCTGTGGCAGCTATGATGTAGAAAACTGTTAATCTCGTTATGCTTAATTGTGACATTACTGTGGTGTTTGCTTTAAAATTGAGATGACACATTAAACCTTACAAGTTCTTTAAATAGCCTAATAATCCTGGCTCTCCAGAAATCACCACACCCTGTCAGCCGTGCATATTTTTAGTAACTGACATATTTTTAAAACTCAACCATTCTGCTGTAGTTTTATGCTTGTGACAAAAGCAAAACGATACATTTAATATTGCCTATTAGATTGTTTTATTAACGTCTACACCTACCTCAACCCTAAACCTATTCCTTACAAAAATGCAAAAATAGTCATTATTGTTGTACAGTGTGGGAAAAAGTACGCAATATTGATGTGTGCATGCAGTAGTTTTTTCTGTATCCCATCTAGCCTTAACCTAGTTGTATCCCTGTGTTATTTTGTCCTCTTTGTGCTGTCTGGCGCAACAGCGCCCGTGCTCGACAACGTGAGGAAGTCTCTGCATGGCCAGCACTCATCAGCCTCTCATCACTGCAGTTTTCCTCTCGCTGAGAACAACAAAGGTGCCAGGACAGCCAAGACCATCTAAACGTGCTGATAAAATATTCAAGATGAGCAAAGCAATAGTCTTTGGACATTTACAGGACTCTGACATTATAGCACTTGGTCTTTTAATACTGACATACAAATACAGTATTTCAAATCAGCCACACAGCGGACGGACTGAGAGCTATTTAGAACAATGAATTCTTAACAAAGCTGATTAATCCTTATATATTATCAAAAAATAATAATACAAGGAGTTACATAGCAACAGTGGGCCGCTAGTGCGCTACTCTCATCGGTCTAAAATGAACAAAATCCCCATAGACGCTATTTGTTAATATTTTAAAAATAATTAGTTTTGTGCAAGATGAATCTCAATAGATCGCACCCTGCAACTTTACTGTAGACGAAATTCGTAAAACAGACAGTCAGCTGAAACTATAACAAGGCTCTGTCATCATTAAAATAACGTTTTAAAATGCGAAGACTAAACTGCAGCATTATGAATCTAGGTCACTCGAGCCGCCTCCTAACCTACTGTCCGCGTGACTCCAGCGAGGGCTCTCTCTTTCTCCCTGCTGCTTTAATCACATGTTTTTAAATCATCTCTTCATTTCGAGATACTTGGTGGTCGAGTTAACCCTTTCTTATGAGACTCATTTCTGTGCAATTCGTGTCAAATGTATGTAGTGCCTCCGTTTCCTGTTTTTTTTTTTTTAAATTAAAGCATATTTCAATACAGTCGTTTCTCTTAACTCAAACAGCGACAGGTTTTTCGCTTCTCTTGCGCGCGCCTCTATAGAACGCTCGCGCTGAATCTTTCAGTCCTCAAGCCAATATAATAAACGACATTCGAAACCTCTTTAATGCGGCACAGAGAGACGTGCTTCCCTGTTTCTCTGCTCGCTTCAGTCGCAGGGTCCCCGTGTGCCATGTGAGTCGTCCCGTACCTATGGGGCGCTGCACGCACCGGAGCGTGACAGGGGTGTGTCGTCACCGACGGCCCTGCTGCGGATGCGCGTGGTCACCCGGCAGGTCCACGTGCGCGCACGACTTCAGCTCTGAAGTGGAACAGTAAAGTGGGCGTCGACACGGCGCTCTATTGTCGGGGAATTCAAGCGGGTAGTCTCGGTCATCCACTAATGTAAACATCTCAGCTGTCTGAGGGAAACAAATAGCCGTGTAATTGGGGTGTCGCTCTAGTTCAACGTGGATTCATACAGACACAAACCTTTTATAGTTTAGCCTATGTATAAATAAGACTTGTTTACAACTTGCTATTATTCTTATGTAGATTATTTCCATCTAACATTTTTCGTCTGTGCATTGCTTTACACCTGACAGAGTGATTTGCTCAGGAACTTGTCCTCTCATGTTCAGCTTACTATGTGTTTTTGGTGCTTTGGGCTGCCAAAGCATACAGGCTACCTGGCTACGGGATGATAAACATGTTCTTGTTCTTCTCATTCAAGTGGCTTTTGATTAGCTCCTTGGAAGCTCTGATGTGCCTTCTATCCCAGGGGATCTTCAGGTGACAAACTAACCCATCATTGTGATCAGGACACAAAGAATATATGAAAAGTTTCTATTTTAGATTTTGTTTTTAAATTCCACGAACAGAAGGACGTGAAAACTCTAGTTTTGACTGGTTCTATCAGTCGTTTAAAGCTTGGTAAATAATGAGCAGAGATTTTTTTTTTTAAATCTTTTATAAATCAAACATCAAGAAATCAAATTCTGAATAAATTATGAAATCCATTAGTCATGTTTCTCTGTACGTAGTTCACAGAGGGCGTTTTATATCACATGGGTCTTAACTGAACTCCTACTGGCCTTGACCTTGCATGTTTTGCAGGACAAAGCAGTATAAAATGTATCTTATCATGATATAGCTGCTATTTCTGGAAACTCATCCACTCCCATATTTACTTAATTGCCTCGTGGGAAGTTACAAATTAACATTGTCTTACTACAAGGCAAAAACAGATAATTTATTAACAATGTAACCAAACTGTACACCTTATCTTTAAAAACAAAGGTTCATAATCTCACTGTTTACATGCTATATCACTGTTTACATGCTATAGACGGTTTCAACGGCCACAACATAAACAAACGTTACTGCGCATGCGCGCTTTTTTGGACCTAACTTAACTTCCGGTAGACTTCCAAATAGAATCAATAACAACAGCCAAGTCCCTCTAGAGTAGATATTTTTTGATAACAAACAAAATATGTTTGCCGCGTGAATCAGGCGGACTTAATGAAAATGCAAATTCATTCTTTGGCAGCAGGAGATGTTTTAAAGCATAGACATAAAGCGCGAGAAATAGAGGTTTCCCCAGTAACAGCTGTAAACAAAGCAGAGCTGGTACGCTCACACGCTGTTTTTATCAGGCATATAACACGCAAGTCTTCCTTCAGAAAGACAGCGATATAAAAACGCCTGTGCCTCGTTTTGATATTTAAACATATAAATGTAAGGAATTATTATTATTAAACGTGCAGTACGTAACGTTACTCATGTTTATTCAGCGAAGCATTTTTGAAAATCGATCAGTTTTAAAATTGTGGCGAGTCTCCAAAAATAAATAAATGTATGGGAAACACATCCCGCAGCACAACCACCTGAGCCTAACTTCAGTGTACTCATCACCTTGACTTTAACTGCGTTTGTAGAAGGCACTGCAGCCAGACCGATATACACAACACAGACCGGAAGTTAACTTAGGTCCAGGCACGTGCGCCCGATGAAACCGTCTATAAAGCAGAGCCCTGTATGAATGCGTTCAGTATAAGATGCTTGTTGTTCAGTGAAAGAGAACAGGATAAACCCAAGTAGGTATCGCTGCAGCCCGGAGACCTCCAAATGGGAGGAGCTTTTGCCACAAGTGGGCTGAACTTCACGGATACCTCCAAGTGGGAGGAATTTTTGCCGCTAGTGGGCGGGACTTTACAAATGGGCGGGGTTTACGCGGAAATTTCACATTGCGTCATTGCCGGGGTGCGCGCGAATGAGGATGCCATAAAGTAGCGATACTAATGAAAAACAGATTTATTGTTTTTCATTGTAGTTTAAATTTTATTAACAAGAGGTTGTTATATAATTTTGTGACAACTGCAAACATTCAAGTATATTAAATTATATTAATTTTATAATTATATCAGTATCAAGAAAATTAATGAGTAATTTAGAGCAATAAAATGTTTACTGTATGTTAATGTTTTTCTTTAATGCAAGTTTGAAATCTGAGGGAGAATTATATTGTTTAGATTGTTACAACCCCCTTGGCTCTAGGTGAAACATTACAAAAGGCCACACATGGAAGTAAATTTTTACAAATAAACATTTCATTGAAAAAAATAAAAAATAAAAAAACATTCCAAGACTTAAGAGGAAAATATTAATGGTACCAAAGTCCAATTTAAGACACTCTTTTCCCCCATCTCCTTTTTATCACCAACTCAATGACAGGTAACGCTCCACACCATTCAAAATTCAAGTTTTATTTGTTATATGACATGCAAAAAGCAGTGAAATGTAGGTCTGGCATACTCTTTTTAGACTGTGCCAAAAAATAAGAGATAATTAAATACAAATAATGAAATATACACAATATACTGTATTAAACTACTACACAGATGATTTGTAGAGATGCTACACAGAAACTGCTACACAGATGATGTGCAGAGATGTAAACAATGTGCAGTGAGTTATTGGGAAGCCATTAAGTGTTTAATGTCCATGTTTAGTAGTCTGATAGCGTGAGGGAAGAAACTCTTCCTGAGCCTCTCCGTCTTTGCCATCAGACTGCAGAAGCATCTCTCTGACTGTAGCAGATTAAACAGTGGATTTCCAGGGCGGTTGAGGTCTTTAAGGATCTTTACAGTCCTAGATTTACATCTCCTGGTGTGGATGCCTTGCAGAGAGAGGAGAGATGTTCTGGAGATGTGCTCAGCTACACTTTACAGGGGATCTGAAGGTATTTGAAGCTGTCACTCTCTCCAGGGGTAGATCCGCTGCTGCCTCAAATAGAAAAGAGTTATTGTAAAATATTATTACAATTTACAATATGTCTGTTTCTACTGCATTTCTGAACAAATAAATGAAGGCCTGGTGAGCATCAGACTTCAAAACCATTCAAAACCCCAAACTATCCTGTAGAACAGATATTTAAGGAACCTGAGGTTTTAACCTGCTTGATTTTTATCAGCACTGGAACACTTTGCTGCTGCTTTCACTCCAAGGCTATGAATTATATTTTACTGGAATGAAGTGTCATTAGTCACTAAACATTCAGTCCAATGTCATCCTAAAATAATTCACTGTTGACAAGTTAACATTAACTAAAGTACAATGCACATTTATGTGAGACATTAGGGACATTCCAACATTTGTCATTTAGGACAGTCTCTGACCATAGTCCTGGAGCAATTTTAGGGACAAGCGCTGTTGCAAATGTCCACCTTTAAAGTATGAACATAATTTTTCCACACAAAGACCCACACACAAACACATTAGTCAAAAATCTTCAGAAAAAATAAATTACACATCTTGATGCATAGAAAGAACAAAAAAAAGTTTACAGGAAAGTGATCCTTTGTGTTTGCAGAGAGAGGCGGTAACCAGGTCACTGAAATGTAACTTTTGGCCACCCAGACTTGAACTTTCTGTAACACAAAGTTTACACATAATGTTTTTGTTTGTTTGTGTTTCCTACACTGACAAAATTAATTCTACACCTTATACTGTTGATATGTAATGCATGGTAGTGGACACTGCAGTTATCCTCATATATCCACTGTTATGATTATTAAATTGAAAAATGTTTCAATTGCATTACATTATTTGGATTTACGTTACACGTAAAAATAGATAACATTTTAAAAAATATAACAGCAGGTTTTGAAACAATGACCAGCTTTGTTAAAGTCAAGCATTATCAGTTAGGAGTTTTAACTAAGACTCATTCTTATGGAACACTGTACTAAATCTATTAATAGTTATTGATCGCTTAAATATCAGTGCAGTTATAATACATAGGCCTACATATTTTACGTAACGTTAGTCACAATACCTGCTTATGGTGTTCAGTGTCCATAATCTGCTGCAGCGTAGATCCTAGATATGTATTGCAGAAATATTTAGCACAAAGGGTAAGGCACAATAAAGATGTGCTGCTAATGCTGTCTTCACGTGCTCTCGGAATAATCGTAAATATGAGTTTTGAAGGGAATAATTGCACATGAATGTCCTCCCATTTTCAGACTTGAATGCAATGAGCTTGTAATCATGATTTAACTACGTCAAGACTAAAACATCAACCGCCAAGATATTGCACTTTTTCACAACTTGTAATACGTTGTACAAGTCTAAACTTAATCCTTCAAACTCCTCTTTCTTGACGCTGAAAAGCCTTGGGAAGTTGACGTCTTTTTTTTTTTTTTTTTTTTTTTGGTGGGGGGGGGATTCGCAGCGTGCATTAACCCCATGACATTAAATAAACCAATCAAAAGGCTCTGGGGGTTTGTACAGCCCACTTGGAGCTTAAGTCCCACCCATTTGGAGCTGACCGGCCCACTTGGAGCTGGCTCCTACCTCCGTTTATACCCATCTCGATAAACCTGGCAAAGAGTGCATTCTAGTGGAGAAGAATGATCATTACAGCTCAGTTTTTTCACTCGGCGGGTCAAACTCCCTCCCAGTCCCCCCTCTACAAAATAATAATAAATACATAAAATTAAACCAGTCTAATGGGGTTTTCTGGTCTTAGCTGGTTTAAAATGTTCACGATGAGAAATAAGCAGGTTTTGATAGGCTTGTAGCCTATCCCAGACTGACCAACTGAAAGTACTCCAAACCCATGTAAAACCGGCTAATTCTTTTAAATTCATGTTGAATCTTAGTGCTCAACTGGTAACACCTTGTAAAAGGCATGTTTTACTTAATCTTTAGTGCATACTCTGTCACACATACTGCTTTCTGAGTTAGTCTTAAAGCACTTAGCACATATTTTGCTATTCTATTTAATTATATTGTCAAATGATTAACATCATCATAAGACTTGCTTGCTTGTCATTTGCACATTCTGCAATCACCTTTTTATGAAGTTTAAACATTTCTGATCTCTCACAGGGTCGCATTCGTTTGGGTCTTTGCTACTTTTCTAACTGAAGACAGTTAATTCCCGTTCCCAGAGTTCACTGCAGTTATTATGCTGGATGATATTGTCATAGGTCACTGTAACGCAAATGAGAGAAGTTTTGTCCCAGCGACGGAGCACAAATCTGACACGGAGTTAATTACTATATTAATTGTCTGTAAAGGCATACACTAGGGCATGAAAACCAAAGCATACTATTTCATTGATTACCTGAGGTAATTATTCTGTAATGGTATTGTGTTATTCTCTTGAGAGTGCATGAAAAAAGTAATTTCATACAGATCGTTTCATTATGTAGGCTACACTATTCAAAAACTTGAAGTCAGAAGTTAATTAATTATTTTTTATTTAATATATTTTTAAATAAATTAATACTTTATTCTAAAACAATTGCTGTTCTTTTAAACTTTATATTCATCAAATAATCCTTAAAAAATGTATCACAGTTTGATAAAAATATGAAAGATATTATCATAAAAATATTAAGCAGCGCAAATATTTTTAACACTGATAAAAATAAGAAATGTTTCAGTAAATCAGCATATTAGAATGATTTCTGAAGGATCATGTGATACTGAAGACTGGAGTAATAGGAATACAAATATATAATTTGTAAAAATTTACTGTAATTTTCGATCAAACAAATGCAGCCTTAGTGAGCATAAAAGACTCAAGGGATCAGTATAACTATCTCAAATCAAAAGGTCAAGCTTAAATATACTATACTATAAATAAATAAATACATAAAAGTTTTTATAATAGGCTATATTTTTATATGTGTTTATATATACAGTCGTGGCCAAAAGTTTTGAGAATTACATAAATATTGGAAATGTTGCTGCTTAAGTTTTTATAATAGCAATTTGCATATACTCCAGAATGTTATGAAGAGTGATCAGATGAATTGCATAGTCCTTCTTTGCCATGAAAATTAACTTAATCCCAAAAAAACCTTTCCACTGCATTTCATTGCTGTCATTAAAGGACCTGCTGAGATCATTTCAGTAATCGTCTTGTTAACTCAGGTGAGAATGTTGACGAGCACAAGGCTGGAGATCATTATGTCAGGCTGATTGGGTTAGAATGGCAGACTTGACATGTTAAAAGGAGGGTGATGCTTGAAATCATTGTTCTTCCATTGTTAACCATGGTGACCTGCAAAGAAACGCGTGCAGCCATCATTGCGTTGCATAAAAATGGCTTCACAGGCAAGGATATTGTGGCTACTAAGATTGCACCTAAATCAACAATTTATAGGATCATAAAGAACTTCAAGGAAAGAGGTTCAATTCTTAAAAAGAAGGCTTCAGGGCGTCCAAGAAAGTCCAGCAAGCGCCAGGATCGTCTCCTAAAGAGGATTCAGCTGCGGGATCGGAGTGCCACCAGTGCAGAGCTTGCTCAGGAATGGCAGCAAGCAGGTGTGAGCGCATCTGTACGCACAGTGAGGCCAAGACGTCTGGAAGATGGCCTGGTGTCAAGAAGGGCAGCAAAGAAGCCACTTCTCTCCAAAAAAAACATCAGGGACAGATTGATCTTCTGCAGAAAGTATAGTGAATGGACTGCTGAGGACTGGGGCAAAGTCATATTCTCCGATGAAGCCCCTTTCCGATTGTTTGGGGCATCTGGAAAAAGGCTTGTCCGGAGAAGAAAAGGTGAGCGCTACCATCAGTCCTGTGTCATGCCAACAGTAAAGCATCCTGACACCATTTATGTGTGGGGTTGCTTCTCATCCAAGGGAGAGGGCTCACTCACAATTCTGCCCAAAAACACAGCCATGAATAAAGAATGGTACCAAAACACCCTCCAACAGCAACTTCTTCCAACAATCCAACAACAGTTTGGTGAAGAACAATGCATTTTCCAGCACGATGGAGCACTGTGCCATAAGGCAAAAGTGATAACTAAGTGGCTCGGGGACCAGAATGTTGAAATTTTGGGTCCATGGCCTGGAAACTCCCCAGATCTTAATCCCATTGAGAACTTGTGGTCAATCCTCAAGAGGCTGGTGGACAAACAAAAACCCACTAATTCTGACAAACTCCAAGAAGTGATTATGAAAGAATGGGTTGCTATCAGTCAGGATTTGGCCCAGAAGTTGATTGAGAGCATGCTCAGTCGAATTGCAGAGGTCCTGAAAAAGAAGGGCCAACACTGCAAATACTGACTCTTTGCATAAATGTCATGTAATTGTCGATAAAAGCCTTTGAAACGTATGAAGTGCTTGTAATTATATTTCAGTAGATCACAGAAACAACTGAAACAAAGATCTAAAAGCAGTTTAGCAGCAAACTTTTTGAAAACTAATATTTATGTAATTCTCAAAACTTTTGGCCACGACTGTATATTCAGAACCTGGTCTGAATTGTAGTTCTCTGTGTACTTCTGTTGTTGTGTGTTTTTGAAGTTATGGCTGCCTTTAAATATACAGAGGAGATATTCACAGCCTGAGCAGGTACTGTTACAGTACACAGGGACCGGAGACAGAGAATGACAGGGAATCATGTTTATTCGACACAAGCAGAGGTGAAGGAGAACAATGGTGAATATAACTGAAGATGTAAGGTGAGCAATGGGTGAGGATACGGTGCTGAGGTTTTGGGAGGTGAGATGATCTGAGAGGTAGTAGCTTGAAACGATGGAGGAGGATTACACACACACACACACGAAGGGAACAGGAGGACACTGGAGATAGCTGGAGAGAGGTAAGTAGGTATACGTTTAGTCCTTAGAGTTAGCAGGTAGGTTTGGCCTAGTTGCGAACGAGAATGGACAGTGACTGCGTGTGTGTGCGTGTCTTTTAAGTGCTGGGGAGATTGCAGGTTGATGAGGGGCAGGTGAGTGTGATCAGTACTCTGGTTATGGTGTGCACTGTGATTGGGTGGTAATGGAGCCTGGCATTTCTGTGACAGTACCCCCCTCCCCACGGTCCGCTCCTGAGGGCCGAGGACCCCGACGTCGTGGTGGTCTTCCTCTTCCCCGTGGAGCCGGTCTGTTAGGGTGATTAGCATGGAAGGTGTCTGTAACAATGTTCGTTATGTAGGAAGGAAGACGACAGGGTCGGCTGTGACTACTAACTGTTTATTTATAAATTTTCAAGCAAAAAGTGGGCAAAACATGCACCAACAAAAGACAAAACAATCAACATAAATCCAGTCCACAGGTAGCAGCCAGTAGTCCTTCTCTCTCTCGCCCGCTCCTGTTTCTTCTGGTGTTTTATACTCTCTCCACGCCAATTACTGCAACAAGAGACAGGTGTTCGTTATTTGCGCTTAACCCACTCACTCACCGCGCGTCTCCTGACGCTCTCCCCCGCTGCAGGGTTCGCTAAACCACGCCCCACCTTGCCACATACCCCCACCGCCCGACTCAGGCCGGGGAGCCATCAGGAGAAACACACCTGCAGAAATCAGAAGAGTGAAGCAACGGCCCGCCATATAGAGCAGGAATTTTTTAGGAACTAAAACGATCGGGCTCGCCCAGTTACTGTTGGAATCTTCTATTACCCCCATTTCAAGCATCACACCTAATTCTTCCTGAACTACTTTTTTCTTGTTTTCAGGCAAGCGATATGGCCGACTGCGAACCACCACGCCCGGCTCGGTCTCGATATGGTACTGAATGAGATTTGTACGGCGAGGTAGGGGAGAAAACATGTCAGCAAACTCTGCCTGTAATGTAGTCAAATCAATGAGCTGGGAGGGCGAGAGATGATCTCCCATGGGGCCAGAGCGAGAGATTGTTTTTTTATATTCACTTCTGGTCCAAGATCATCCTCTCCGCTAATCACCATCGCCAACATCACTGATTCTCCCTCATCCCATTTTTTTAGGAGACTGAGGTGATAAATTTGACGTGCTCCTCTCCTATCTGAGCGTATTACCTCATAATCGAGCTCTCCAACTTGCCGTGTGACCTCAAACGGTCCTTGCCACTTTGCAAGTAATTTTGAACTTGACGTTGGGAGTAATATAAGCACTTTATTGCCCAGTGCAAATTTACGCAAATTGGTTCCCCTGTTATACAGCCAGCTCTGTTTGTTCTGGGCCTTTAATAAATTATCCATAGAGAGCCGCCCCAAAGTGTGGAGTTTTGTTCTCAGGTCCATCGCAAACTGAATTTTGTTTTTAGATTGAGAAGGTCCGTCCTCCCAAGTCTCTCTTATGATGTCCAGCAACCCCCTGGGCTGGCGACCATAGAGCAACTCGAAGGGGGAAAACCCCGTGGAGGTTTGCGGAACCTCTCGCACAGCGAACAACAGGGGTTCCAACCATCTGTCCCAATTTTTGGCGTCTTCTTGAACGAATTTACGAATCATTGTCTTAAGCGTACCATTAAAACGTTCGACCAGCACGTCCGTTTGTGGGTGAAAGACGCTGGTCCAAATCGATTTAATGCCCAATAATTCATAAAGTTCGCGTTATGTCCGTGACATAAACGCCGTGCCCTGATCAGTGAGGATTTCCTTAGGAATCCCCACTCGGGAGATTAAAGAAAACAGTGTGTCAGCAACACTCTTAGCGGAAATGTTGCGAAGAGGCACTGCTTCTGGATATCGTGTTGCATAATCCACAATGACTAATGCAAAACGATGACCTTGTGCTGATCGCTCTAGTGGCCCGATGAGGTCCATGCCAATTCTCTGGAAGGGGACCTGCATTAATGGGAGAGGGCGCAAAGGCGCTTTTGGGGTGGCCGGTGGGTTTACCAACTGACATTCACGACAAACCGCAAAAAAAACGGGTCATGAGGCGATTTAGTGTCGTTCCTTGTCCTAAATGACCAGCCATTGGATTAGAATGAGCCGCCTGAAAAAGCATTTCCCGGCGGCTCCTAGGAACTAAAAACTGGGTTGTATCTTCTTTTGTCTGAGCGTCTTGGGTTACTCGATACAACCTATCTTTAATTATTGGATAATATGGACAGGTAAGAGGCTGTCTAGGATGGAGAGGCTGACCGTCGATGGTCCTGACCTGTTCAAATGAGTGTTTCAGCGTCTCATCCTGAGACTGCTCCAGGGGAAAATCATTGTGCTCCGAGAGAATAATTCTCTCGATTTCGCTCTGTTCCCCTGACTCAGTACTCAGTGGTCCCGGTTCAGTCTCTCCCGCCTGCACACTCACATTCCCCTCCGGTGCATTCTTTCCCCAAGAGGCATCCGTACATAAAACCCCCAATAATTCTTTAAACGCTGGCCAATTCGTCCCCAAAATTAACGGATGCCGGAGGTGCGGATTAACTGCCACCTCAACACTATGGTTTTGCCCCCTAAATTTTATAACGACTGGCCCAATGGGATACTCAACCACATCCCTGTGCACACATCGTATCCAATGCCCCGGATTGTATCAAACTTTGATGGATTGAGGTTTGGTTACATCTAGGGCTGTGCAAAAAATCGAATGCGATTTTCATGCGCATCTCATCAGTAAAGATGCTCCTGTGATTAGAAGTATATCTCCAGCACGTGCGTTCAGATCAGGGTTGCCAGGATTTCACAACAAATCTTGCCCAGTTGCTTCTTAAAACTAGTCCAAAACTAGCCCAATCGCGTTTCCAAGAAGGTTCCTCGATAAAAATTGCTTCCTGGGGTTAAAATATAAATTTTTTGGAAGGGTTGCCTTGGTAAAATTAGCATTTTAGGGGCTAAATATCACGTTATTTGTATTGGGGTTGCTTCAAACTGCGGACATGAAAAACAATCGCAGACTTGGCAACACTGGTTCAGGTGAAGCGGCAGTTACTACACAGAGCCGTAGTCTACCGACTACTAACACAAAATTGTTTTCAAAATCAACAAAGAATCGCCTGCGATTTTAACATCGATTTTGTGTAGATTGTCAGTGAATTACGGCTCGGTGTAGTAAACGCCAACCAGTGTTGCCAAGTCTGTGGTTGTTTTTCATGTCCGCGGGTCGAAGCGACCCCAATACAAATAACGTGATATTTAGCACCTAAAATGCGAATTTTACCAAGACAACCCTGCTAAAAAACTTATATTGTTACCCCGGGAAGCAATTTTTATCGGGGAACCTCCTGGAAGCGTGAAGACTGCTTCGTCACTGTTTGTGTTGTATCAGACACGTGCAATTAACATCAGGCTATATGAAAAACAAGCTCAATTGGAGTTAACAAGGTCTTTGGCCGGCGAATGAGGAGATCTGTGTTTTGTCCGCATCTGAGGAAAGTGCAGCGCATTATATGCTATCATCACCTTTTACAGGCTATATAACATTTATTGGTGCTATATGGGCTTAGTTTTTCTTGTTGTTTAGTAAACTTGGCCAATGTCTCATGATATAAACGATAAAGCGCTTATGCACAGGATATTCAAAACCGATATTCATTGTACCAAGTTGGCTAATCTCCAAAATCGGCCAGGTTGCGCGGGCTACCACAGATCGTAACAATACGTGTTGGGAGGGGACTTAATTTTTCAACGGCTCTGGAAAGCACCATAGACATTCCCTGAAAGCACCAAAGTGACTGAAGGATTGCCGTAAAGCAGTATCTCTGGTTGTACGATGTGTATGAAGCAAATAAGTGACTCTAAAAAATCTAACACCCAGCAATGTGTAATTTCTTTGCATCTCCTTTCGAATACAACATTCAAATTACTAGACAAAAAAATTATATCCTGAGAAAAAGTGGATTTGAGGGGTTTACCGCCATTGACCTTCATTCATTCTGCACTCGTCCTGTGAGCGCCCTCATATGGAATCAGAGTGGAACTGCAAACAGTTCAGAAGCCGGAAGTGTAGTGAGAGTGAAACTTCTCGCCATATTAGACATTCTCTGCTTTTACTGTCTATGCTCTGACGCAGCGGAGAACAAGAGAGGATATGACGTACGCACGAGCCCCCATAATTCCGTGCGCAGATCCGCTCTTCCTTCCTTGAGAGTTAAGATGGCGGACCGGCGGCGACGGAGACGACGCGCCTCTCAGGACAGCGAGGAGGAGGACGAGTCCGCCTCGGGCTCCGAGGGCGGGAGATCCCTCTCGGCCGGCCGCAAGCCTCGTGGAAGAGACCCCGAGCCGCTAGAAGCGCCAGCGGAGCGCGTCGCCCCCAAAAGCGACGCGGAGTCGGAGTGTGTGAGTGCGGCTGTACATCTGCATTTATAACCGATCCGATTGTGTATGTACGCGCGCGGTAGTGTTTCACACTGAGCTGGTGTCACTGAAACACGGGTTTAGATGAGATACACGGCTACACGTTTGATGTGAGAGAAATGTTCAGGTTTGGATCAGACGCCTTATTTATTTCACATGGATTTAAAGTTCTTGGTGTGTCTGTGGCTCTTCACTCCCATAAATGTGGCGTAGACCTCGTTTGACCTTAAAATGTGTCGCCTTTCATCATCTGACCCAGCGGTTCTCCATCAGGGTCCCGGAGGGTCCCCTGTCCTGCACATCTAGGATGTCTCCTCTGTTTCACGCCCAACTCATCTTCCTAAAGAGCCCGTCTGAACTGAACTGGGTGTGTGTCAGATTAATGAGACCCCGAGGTGTCTGGACCTCCAGGAACCGGGCTGAGAAACACAGACGCTTGCATGAAGAGGAAGTAGTTCCCGAGTCGGTCTGCTTGGTGATTATTTAGGCGTCTGATAAGAAATTAGAGGACGTTTGAGGTTCCCCAAGCGTTTGATATCTGATCTGTCAGTCAGACGACGCTGTTCTGCAACGGGAAGAGAAAGATCTGCTGACCGCCAAGAGGAAGTCCAGTTTTAAACTGGATGCGCCATAGTTATTCAATTAAAGTTTATTTGTTTAGCGCTTTTTACGATACAAATCATTGGAAAGCAACTTATTAAGTTTCTACAATATTTAGTAGTAGCTTATACGTGGTGATCAGGTTATGTGCAAATGACAGGAATTTTCAGAAAAATTTATAGGAGACATAGTCAACAAGATGATAAACACTATTAACAGCAATTATTATCTGATGCAGTCACACTTGTAGCAATATTTGTTAGTTCTGTATGTTGTTTCAGGGTTAACATCATCTGGGGTCCTCTGAGGGACTGGAGCTTGTGTAAATCCCGTGGCAAAAAAGAGAAATAATTAGCATAGCTGCTGTTTCAACAAAGTACAATGAATTCGTTTAACCCAAACTAAAGAATAAGAATGTGTTTTTTATTAGATACAACTGCAGTCACAATTTAAGAGATGCATTATTCGAATGCTTCGCGAAAGATGTATTTTTAATCTAGATTTAAACAGAGAGAGGGTGTCTAATCAGGAAGGCTATTCCAGAGTTTGGGAGCCAAATGCAAAAAAGCTCTACCACCTCATGCATTCACAAGTTTACTTTTCTTGAATTGTTGTTTCTGATCATTAATTCTTTAAACAAGGCTTTTTGTTTATTAAGTCTTCTTGCCTGCCTGGATATTTGATTCTCATCTCTTTCTGTTTAGGAAAGTGAAGATGGCGCTGGTGAAGGTGAGGGGATATGTTTATCGCTTTTGTCTTTTTGCTGCAGTCTTTTTTTGTTGTTTTTTTGCCATCAGTTTTGACGTCTAACTCACTAGCATCTACTTTCTAAAGAGACCCAAATGATTGCAAATTATGTGATTTTAATGTTTTATCAGGTTAAATGGTTATGAACTGTCACTCTTGATAGTTCATCAAGACAAACTTTTAAAAAGCCAAGCCTGAAAGTTTGTCACTCTTAATGAGCAGTTCTATAGTCATGTGGTTATTTTCTCTCAGAAATGTGAACAGAGTGGCTAAAATGGCTGATTTCTCTTCTCCAGCGGTCTTATCAGACTATGACAGCGCTGATCTGGAGGAGAACGGATCGCACACGGAGGTAAGTCTCTATGGCCATGCCGTTTATGGGGCTTGTTGGACTGCTGTGTAGAGGGGACGAATGTCTCCATTGCAGCCGAACTGTGTTTTGCTCCATCATGAGAGTGCTAACCAATCTTAATGTAGATTTAAGAGTGTGTTGATGGTTTGATGTAGTCAATAAGTTCCATATGGAGCTGTCTAAGGAATGATTTAGATCTGAATTAAATGAGACTCAGCTGGGGAGGTTTTTGTATGAAGGTTTTTGCTGAAATTGTCAAGAATATTTTTGCTCCTCTCTCGTGGCGTTATGAGTACTGCCAATGCCGAGCCCCATGCTGTTAGTGCATCTGTACTCCTCATCTAATTTTAGTAGACACATGACGCACCGTCCACAGTTTTTGATGCTCTTCGTCCTTATGCATGTAGTCTTTTGATGATTGGAGGATGATCAGGTAATTCAGGCATATTAGAGAAGGCTGGGGTGCATTGCTTGTGAGGTCGTGGCTTTAATTCACTACAGACAAGCACAGTCTCCTCACAGATTCAAAATGCTCTTTAAAGAAGATTTCCTAACAGGAATGTTTTCTAACATTATATGCACAGGTGCTGGTGATATAATTAGAATATAATCAAAAAGTTGATTTATTTCACCAATTCCATTCAAAAAGTGAAACTTGTATATTATATTAATTCATTACACACAGACTGATACATTTAAAAAAAAAATTCTTTTAATTTTGTTTATAACTGACAACTAAGGAAAATCCCAAATTCAGTATGTCAGAAAATTAGAATATTGTTAAAAGGTTCAATGTTGAAGACACCTGGTGCCTTTTAAATGATCTCTCAGTCTAGTTCTGTAGGCTACACAATCATAGGGAAGACTGCTGACTTGACAGTTGTCCAAAAGATGACCATTGACACCTTGCACAAGGAGGGCAAGACACAAAAGGTCATTGCAAAAGAGGCTGGCTGTTCACAGAGCTCTGTGTCCAAGCACATTAATGGAGAGGCGAAGGGAAGGAAAAGATGTGGTAGAAAAAAAAGTGTACAAACAATAGGGATAACAGCACCCTGGAGAGGATTGTGAAACAAAACCCATTAAAAAAAGGGGGGGAGATTCACAAAGAGTGGACTGCAGCTGGAGTCAGTGCTTCAAGACGTATGCAACAGACATATGCAAGACATTGGTTTCAGCTGTCGCATTCCTTGTCAAGCCACTCTTGAACAACAGACAGCATCAGAAGCGTCTTGCTTCTAAAAGGACTGGACTGCTGCGGAGTGGTCCAAAGTTATGTTCTCTGATGAAAGTAAATTTTGCATTTCCTTTGGAAATCAAGGTCCGAGAGTCTAGAGGAAGAGAGGAGAGGCACACAATCCATGTTTGAGATCCAGTGTAAAGTTTCCACAGTCAGTGATGGTTTGGGGTGCCATGTCATCTGCTGGTGTTGGTCCACTGTGTTTTCTAAGGTCCAAGGTCAACGCAGTCGTATACCAGGAAGTTTAAGAGCACTTCATGCTTCCTGCTCCTGACCAACTTTATGAAGATACAGGTTTCATTTTCCAACAGGACTTGGCACCTGCACACAGTGCCAAAGCTACCAGTACCTGGTTCAAGGACTATGGTATCCCTGTTCTTAATTGGCCAGCAAACTCGCCTGACCTTAACCCCATAGAAAATCTATGGGGTATTGTGAAGAGGAAGATGCAATATGCCAGACCCAACAATGCAGAAGAGCTGAAGGCCACTATCAGAGCAACCTGGGCTCTCATAACACCTGAGCAATGCCACAGACTGATCGACTCCATGTCACGCCGCATTGCTGCAGTAATTCAGGCAAAAGGAGCCCCAACTAAGTATTGAGTACTGTACATGCTCATACTTTTCATTTTCATACTTTTCAGTTGGCCAAGATTTCTCAAAATCCTTTCTTTTGTTTAGTCTTTTTTCTGAGATACTGAATTAGGGATTTTCCTTAGTTGTCAGTTATAAACATCAAAATTAAAATAAATAAACATTTGGAATACATCAGTCTGTGTGTAATGAATGAATATAATATACAAGTTTCACTTTTTGAATGGAATTAGTGAAATCAACTTTTTGATGATATTCTAATTATATGACCAGCACCTGTATATACACAGTGCCCTCCATATGTATTGGAACAGTAAAGACAATATTGCTTTCTCTGTTGTGGAGTCGAGATATTTGCAAACATGATTAAAAGATGAATGTGCGACAAAACTACAGAATGTCACATTTTATTATTAGGTCTTTCGACACATACATGTTTTACCAAATAAAAAGGACAGCACTTTTAGAGTTCATCCCACTGTTTGATGTTAGCATTGTATTGGAACAGTTGAATTTAATGCAGATGTAAAAGATTAAAAGCTAATATTTAGTTGCAGTTCTCTTGCATGCAGTCAGAGCAGAGTCTGCAACCCATAGACATCACCAGACTCTTGCTCTTATGCTTTGAAATGCTTTTCTCCAGGGGAGTTTCTGTCTTCAGTCTCCTCTTCAGCTGGTGATCGGATTTAAATCTGGAGATTGATTTGGGCAATCTAAGACTTTACATTTCTTTGCCCTGATAAAGTCGTTGACTGAACTGGCAGGGTGTTTTGGGTCATTGTCCTGATCCAATGTGAAGTGCTTTCTAATGAGTTTGGTTGGATTTTCTTGAATATTGGTAGCAAAGATGATTTTGTACTTTTCCAAATTCATTCTGCTTCTGCCATCATACATGAAGTCATCATTAAAATGAAGAGATCCTGTTCTAGAAACCGCCATGCATGCCCATGCCATGACTCCACCTCCACCAAGCTTTACAGATGAGGTTGTATGCTTAGGATCATTTGCAGTTCCCTTTTTTTTCTCCACACTTTTGCTTTCGAATCACTTAAAGGTTAATCTTTGTCTCATCGGACAATCAACTCAGTTCCAAAACTCTACTGGCTCACATTTGTGAAGAATCTTGTGAAGAATATTTTAAGTTGGACATGTTTTTGTTTTGTGATGTCATGTATACTTTGTTTTGCTGTGCCAATGATGATGTTAATTGTAAAAATAACCAAACGACATCAAGAATGTTTTGTTTGTAAAAGATTTGATGTGCTAAAATGATTAAAATTCTTAAAAAAAAAATGTATATGTATATACAGTACAGACCAAAAGTTTGGAAACATTACTATTTTTAATGTTTTTGAAAGAAGTTTCTTCTGCTCATCAAGCCTGCATTTATTTGATAAAAAATACAGAAAAAAACGTAATATTGTGAAATATTATTACAACTTAAAATAATAGTTTTCTATTTGAATATACTTTAAAAAAATAATTTATTCCTGTGATGCAAAGCTGAATTTTCAGCATCATTACTCCAGCCTTCAGTGTCACATGTAACATCCAGTCTATCACATGATCATTTAGAAATCACTCCAATATTCTGATTTATTATGAGTGTTGGAAACAGTTCTGCTGTCTAATATATTTGATGAATAAAAGGTCAAAAAGAACTGCATTTATTCTAATAATAAATTCTAATAATATATATTCTAATAATATATTTTCTTTACTATCATTTTTTATCAATTTAACACATCCTTGCTGAATAAAAATATTGATTTTATTAAAAAAAAAAAAAAGAAAAAAAAATTACTGACCCCAAATTACTGACCAGTAGTGTATATTATTACAAAATATTTATATTTTAAAAACATAGCTTCTTTTTTTTTTTTTTTTTTACTTTTTATTCATCAAAGTATCCTAAAAAAGTATCACATGTTCTGAAAAAATATTAAGCAGCAGAACTGTTTCCAACTTTGATAATGAATCATCATATTAGAATGATTTCTACAGGATCATGTGATAATGATCCTAAAAATTCAGCTTTGCATCACAGAAATAAATGATAATTTAAAGTATTATAAATTTAAAAACAATTATTGTAAATTGTAATAATATATCACAATATTATATTTTTTTCTGTATTTTTGATCAAATAAATGCAGGATTGATGAGCAGAAGAAACTTCTTTCAAAAACATTAAAAATAGTAATGTTTCCAAACTTTTGGCCTGTACTGTGTGTGTGTGTGTATATGTATGTGTGTGTGCACATACATACACTGTCCACGACTATTCTTAATATATTAAAATCAGTTGACGCCCATCTCTCATATTGCCATATTTTATACTTTTATATGCCATCATAACATTTGTTAATGTTTTGAATTGGCTTTTGTTATATTCAGTTTTTATTTTCACTTTAGTTTTAGTAGTCCGTGTGCTTTTTGTTACTTGCTTTTTTTTTTTATAAGAAAAAGCTTGTTTTTGTTTCTTATCAAATGTTCTGATATTTGGTTATTTTTTGGTGTGCTTGTTACAGTGCAATTATACAAATAAGTACTGCGTAATATTAATGACTAATGTCTATTTAGTGTCAGTTGCTTTTAGTTATGCATCACTTAATGTTATTACTATAGTAAGTACATGTAACAAAGACACTGTAAATTTGCTACAAATTTTCTATAATGTGTTTGTGTGCTTGATCGGAATGAAGTTTGAAGTGATCAGTTTTGGTTTGTGTTTTCTGACCTGAGAATTTGATGTTTGGTGCTGCTTTTTTCAGGGAGGAGAGGAGGAGGAGGAGGGAGAGCATATCAGTGAAGAAGAGGCCTCACATCCTGCCGCAGAACCGAAGCCCGCTGCAAATGCACCGACAGAAGAGCTTGGTGAAGAGGAGGCGAGAGATGAAGGGGCCAAGGAGGTTAAAGCTGATGAGAAGGGGAATCTAGCCGGGGAGCGACAGAGTGGGGATGGACAGGTCAGCTTGTGGTGAAAACGCTTAATTTGAATTAAAACAGTCCCACATAATTAAAATAATCCTTTGACTGATATATAGCAGTTGGTCACAGTGCCACATTCTGGATTAAGATGATGCTAAATCACACTGCCAGTTTTAATTGTAAATCTTTTTTTAGGCCAAAACTGAAGTTGAGACCTCTACATGTTTACAGGAAAGCACCGAGGACCCTGAGAATAAATCGGGCAGCAAGCTGGACGATGATGAGGACCGGAAGAATCCAGCCTACATCCCCCGAAAAGGCCTTTTCTTTGAGCATGACGTGAGAGGCCAGGCTACAGAGGAGGAGAGGTGAGAGACCTGGAGGGTTTTCATTCAGGGAAAGCTCCCTTTTCAACTATGCAATCATATTTCAATTAGTTGAAGATGAGTTTCGGGTGTTGAATCCGACACTAAACCTTGTGTTTCAAACCCTTTGCTGTCTCTCTTCCTCCCCCCTTTTCCTATGTGTCCATCTGTCATCAGACCTAAAGGCAGGCACAGGAAGTTGTGGAAGGACGAGGGCCGTTGGGAACACGACAGATTCCGTGAAGAGGAGCAGGCGCCAAAATCACGCGAAGAGCTAATTGCTTCTTATGGCTATGACATTCGCAACAGCACTGGGCCGAGTGATGGACGATCGTACCGTTTCCGAAAACCCAGGTGAGCCCCATGTTTGTTTCCTTGCAGTCTGGTATTGAGTGCTGTTGGTGAAATATAACGTTTAGTTTTGTACTTTAAATGCTTAGACAACTGTGTACTAGTGATGGATTCACAAATGATCTAGGTTGATATAGTAAGCCATTTTAAGTGTTTACTCCCTTTTCTTACTTTTTTCAATAAATAATAAACCATTGCAGTTTCTGAAGTCATTAAGTTAAATTTGATTACACGTAGAAAACAATTTATAAACTTAAAGTATCTAAAAAGTGTATTATGTAACCAATTGTAGATGTTTGATTAGGTATGTAACGATTCACTCAACTCACGATTTAATTTCGATTCACAAATTATACAATTAGATTGTGTAATTTAAAAATTTGAAGCAAAAACAATGTTTTGACATCAGTTTTGTGAAACTATATACAAAAATATCTGCATGAAACAGCAGACGAGCTGAATGAGATGCAGATTCACTCTCTGCCAGCAGGTGGCGCTTAAAGCGTTTCCTTGGTTTCCGTTGTAAACAAAGCAGGTGCAATTATAAATTTTAATTTGCATTATACAGAGGCAAGATAAAAAGAAAAAGTAGTTCCCCTCAGACATGCATTCATATACTCTACCCCTAATTGAATCGCAAATTATTTTTATTTTTAAGCATCTCAACCGATTTTAATCTTCACACATTTGAATCGTTTTTCAACCGGCTTGCGGTTAATCGTTACAGACCTATTTATGATTATTATATTTTATATGTATAATTTGCATACACCCTACTATTCCAAAGTTTGGGGTCAATAAGAAATATTCTTAAAGATTTAATTATTTAATAAGCATGTAGTTTCATTTTATATGTATTAAACTGATGTAATGGTAAAGACATTTTGTACATTTAAATATTTTTTTTTAATCTGAAATGGTTTCCACAAAATTAAGCAGCACATCTGTTTTGTACAATGATAAATGTTTAATTACAAATTGAGTAAGCATTTAAAACTGATTTCTGAAGGATCATGTGACACTGAAGACTCGTGTAATAACAGTATTAAACTACATGGTACAATTTAAATGTTTCTATTTTACAATTTTCACAATGTTATGTTTTCTATTGATTTTTATTTTTGTATTTTTATTGTTTTTATAAAATCAAGCATATTAGTGAGGATAAAAGACTTTTCATAAATGTTTAAAAAAAAATCTTTTTTTTTTTTTTTGGATTGTTCATACTTTCTAGAAGTTTTTATTTGCCAAATGCACGATGGGTTGCACACTAATATCTAGTTTCTTTGCAGATAT
Organism: Carassius carassius; assembly: GCF_963082965.1. NCBI lineage: Eukaryota > Metazoa > Chordata > Actinopteri > Cypriniformes > Cyprinidae > Carassius > Carassius carassius. Next base: position 11,302,223 of record NC_081763.1, read on the forward strand.
TCTGGCTCACCCAGTCGGGAGCCTAGGCGCAATCGTGAAGGTGAAAAGTCAGTGCGTACAACGTGGCAGGTGCCTCCACCTGGCCATCGTAATACTGCTCCGTCTGTTACCCTGCAGTCAGGCCCACCTCCTGGTCCCCCTGCAGCACCTAAACCCTCTGGCCGACCCTCGACCCAGCCTCCACAGCGCAGCTTCCAGAGTAGTCGAGCCCTGTCGGCCCCCCACAGGACAGAAGGGCAGAGACACACGAAGCCCAGTCTAGATGGCCCACCACCTCGAGGAGTGCGGCCACAGCCTGTGGAGGGTGAGAGGGGCCCGAGGCTCAGGGGCCGTGGTTCACATGCTGTTCACACTGACCGTACCCCAGCCACGGTGGTGGAGGATATCCACAGTGTGGAGGAAGAAGAGGAGGAGGGTGAGATTCCAACAGCCACAACTACATACACCGCTCACCACTACAGGACGGAGAGAGAGAGGGTACCATCTCCACGGAAACAAGAGTCTGGCCCAGCAATGGAAGGGGGCAGTGCAGCCGGTCAGGTGCGAGAATCGTCTCCTCAAGAGAAGCCGGTGGAAAAGAAATCGTACTCTCTTGCGCGAAGGGCGACACGAACGCGACCGTCTGATCTCGGTAAGCAGGCGTCATTAGATGACTCCTCACCCGTGGTCCAGCAAGCCCCTGTGGCAGCAAAGAGTGAGTCATGGCAAGAGCAGAGTGATGCTGGAACACAAGGTGGACTGACGGGGCTCGACCAGGACCTGGCTCGACTCAGCTTGGCGGGGCAGAACTGGGCCCAAAGCCCTCCCTCCTACTTGCAGGCTGAGATGAGAGGCAAAACTTAATCTTTGTGTAATTCATTTTACAAAATTTTTTTGGTTTGTTTTTTTGAAATGTTGGTTTAAATTTCCTGCTTTTTTGTCCCCAACAGGCATCCGTAGCTCTGTGCACATAGCAGGAGGGCCTCCACAGTATGGAAACATGGAGGATATTGTGAGTACACCGGTCCATCATTAATTGTCTATATGGATCAGAAAATCCCAAATACTGATTGAAAGCGTAATACTGAAAGTGAAATATCACCTTAACTATTTGCCAAATGAAAGTTTAGATCTTATTGCAAATGATTTATTCATGTATTTTCTAAAATATATCAAAGAAAATTATCATCTGAAATGTGCTGTGATTTTATATTCCAAAGCGACTATAGCACATTTCCCACGTGCATGTAGTTTCAGTTTCGCTTAAATTCATTAAGGCCACTATGTTTACCCCCCCAAAAACAGTTTAATTTAAAGGATTTAAATTGTGGGATGAGGGGAACTAAAATAAATGTTTGTAGTGTTTATAATGTTTGTAAACTATTTACAAACGTTATTTATTTCTGAATATAGTCAAATGTGACTTACACAGCAATGTGTTTTTTTCCCCTAAATTTATTTGCAACTTATTTTCTTAAAAACTGTATGTAACCACAAATTTGACCTAATCATGGCTTAAACCTGACCCTGCAAGCTTTCATTCATTTGCCTCAACTTTTGAGATGTGGGCACTGCACTCTAAATTAAATCAACAACTGAAGCATCTCTGTCCTGAATTTTTGGTTTTTTGAAAACCTGTTAAACTCAGTGAGCATTTCTGTGAAAATTTCTGTTGCTACCACAGTTTCATCATGACTTTAACACTATTTTAAAAGTATTTTCAGTTTGGAAAATGTGTATGAATTTGCTGACCAAAGTTGTAAGCTACAACCTTGTTTCAGCAGTTGTTTCTTGTTATCAGGGTGTTGGTGGTGGCCGGGCTAAGCGGTATTCATCACAGCGCCAGAGGCCAGTTCCAGAGCCTGCACCCATGCACATAGGAGTCATGGAGGGCCATTTTTATGAACCCAGTGAGTGCAGTACTGCTTCTGGCCCATAGAGGACAGTATTAAGTTAAACGGGTCATGGGAATGTGTCCTAAAATCACTTACTGAATAGTTAAACTTATAGTTAGTCCTTCATTTGAAAACTCAGGAGCTGTTTAGGAAATATCATTTTTAATTATTCGAACATCCAAGATAGTAACTTGCATTTCCAAATGCAGTGTCATTCCAGGGACCAATCTTCACACACAGTGACAGTCCAGCAGCCCTGCCCCCTCAAGGCATGCTTGTTCAGCCTGAGATGCACCTGCCACACCCCACCCACCCCGGACACCCAGGTGAGAGTTGTGAACGTTTGCGAACTTCTGCTTGATGGGAGAGTTAATGGACAGATAATCGCAGCTCCTGGTAGTCTGTCTGATTTCCTCTCCTAAAATTAAAATAATAAATTGGTTAAAAATGATATGAGGGTATATATATATATGTGTGTGTATGTATGTGTATACAAATGTGTGTGTGTATATATATATATATATATATATATATATATATATATATATATATATATATATATACATATATGTATATGTGTGTATATATATATATATATATATATACATATATGTATATGTGTGTGTGTATATATGCGTGTATATATATATGTGCTTGTTAAATCAGATTTTACGGTCAGTTTATGGTCTAGATTTTACCATAGTCATTGATTTTGTTTCAAAAGAATGTTTTATTCTATTATCATTATAGAAATATAAATTCTTTAAATTAACCCACCCCTTACCTTTTTCACTGGTTTAGAGATTGCAGGTATGGTTGCTTTTAATGTCAGCATGATAAATTAACCCAATCTACTGTCTAAATGCGTGTAATTGATTTTATTGGGATCAATTCGTCCATGCATTTTGTATTTAAAAAATAACAAACTTGGCTCATTTGTATAAAAAAATACAGGGCTTTCTTTTTTTTCTGCAATTGACTACAAGCCTGCATTCAGATCTCCCATCTAATAACCAAATGATAAAACAAAGTTCCCACCCTGATTGTTTTCTATTTTTATTAATTCATTGCTCTTGGATGTACGTGGCCATACAGAAGAAAATACCTGCTGCTACTCATTTTAACATGTGATCACTCCAGATGACACATCAACATTAACCTGTTAAATATTTTGTTTAAGGTTTACACCCGCACCAGTCAGGAGGGCCCTTGCCCAATCCGGCTCTTTACGCTGCCCCACCAGTTTCTATGTCACCTGGGCAACCGCCTCCACAGCAGCTGCTCCCCCCACCCTTCTACCCTCCACCAGGTGTCATGACCTTTGGGAACACCAACTACCCGTACCCTGCTGGCGCTACGCTACCTCCAATGTACCCCAATCCCCAGGTGAGCCTGTTTGACTTTCTGTATCCCGAGACACACTTCAGTAGTGAGTATCACAGTTTTTTTAGGATCTGTACATGCTTGACTTCCTTCTGTCTGTCTCTCTCCAGGCACAGTCACAGGTCTACGGTGGTGTGACATACTACGACACGGTACAGCAGCAAGTTCAGCCCAAACGCTCCCCGCCCCGACGCTCCTCTCATCCTGTTACAGTCAGACCTCCCCCTCCTGAGGTAACAGCACATTAAACATTACATCATTCATTACATTCAGCCAGGAGAGATCAGGCAGGTTCTTTTTTAAAGAGGGGATGCACAGAATATTAATACCGTATTGGCTACTTGCTGATGCTACAGTTTAATAAGATATCCCATACCAGTCGTGTCCAAAGTGAATGTAAACACAGGACAAAAAATCAGATATGGTCAAAAGATTGGATCTGTGCATTAGGACAAACAGTCATATAGCAGAAATTACTAATCCAGGGGTCTCCAACCCTGCTCCTGGAGAGCAACCTCCTGCAGATTTCAGCTCCAACCCCAATTAAATACACCTGAACCAGCTAATCAAGGTGATCAGGGCTACTTGATGATTACAGACAGGTGTGTTGGAGCTGAAGTCTACAGGACAGTAGCTCTCCAGGAGCAGGGTAGGACTAATAAGTGGTCGACCGATATGTTTTTGACTGCCGATATCTTGGAAAGCAGTCCTCGAACAGATCGACCAAGCAGAAAAACGTATTGGCCTTGCCGATTATATCGGTCAACCACTAGGACTAATCCATTTGTTTTTACCTTTTTTAAAATATGAAAGAAATGATTGGCAATTTACATGATATTTATAGAGAATATTAACAGCTGATTTGTGGTTTGACCTTTTTCCCTTTTCCCATTCGTCAGGACCAGAGCAGAAAACCCGCTGAGGAGATTCACTCCTAGCTGACGGAGGATGAGGGGGCTGCGTGTCAGGACCAGCATCGCTTTTGTATAAATTGAATTCACCATTTAGGTTTTGGCTTTAGTTTTTTTCTTTTAATACTGTTTGTGTATTCGTTATGCCTTTTTTAGGTCCACTGTCTTCATGCAGGGTTCTGTTTTGCGGGTCGTTCCTGTCTGTGGTATATCCATTCATAACCAGCGATGTGTTTTACCATTATCTGCTGTTCGGCTAGGAATTAAATGTGCAGTCTTAAGCGGCGAGAGGTTTTTATTTTTCTCTAAGCAGCTCCTGTATCTCCGATGTCTCTACTGACAGACGAGAATTGAAATTGTTTGAGGCTGCTGGACTTTCTGAATCGAGTTTGTTTTAAATCTCCATTTACTCTTTTGGGAAAACAAATGGAGAAATGCACTAAGATGAACTTGAGTATGGGAAAAATTGGCCCTGCATTTTTTAATTCTGGACTAACGGTCTCCTGTTTCACAGCTTAGATGCTTGGAATGGAGCAATGAAGCCTGCAGACTGCTGTCATACATGGTAATGATCTTCAAATGCACAAATCCAAGACCATTTTGGGTCAAATTAAAGCCAATTTTGCATGTTTTTTGTCCGTTTAAAAGTGACTGCTTAACCTGCCGTGATGGTGCTTAGTCCCATTTCAGACTGGGGCTGAACCCCTCAAACCTCCTCTCTTCATCGGTGTCTTGTATCTTTAGACATTGTGCTGTGTTGAATTCAATACTGTAATTATTAAAGTGAACAGTTAACCTTGCCAGATACTGACCTACTTGACAGTGTAACTTGCTTGATTAGCTTTCTATTGTAAGTGTACATATTAAAGTATATTGAAGCCAGTGGTTTAACGAATAATACGAAGAACTAGTCATTTCTGAAATGCTGTCAATATGAACAAAGGCAGCAGGGAAATCTAGCCTAAGCCTCTGTTTCTTTCATTTTTTTAATTTTAATTTCTATAATTAATCTGCAATTCAATTTTTTTTTTAGGCACACTGTACAGGCATGCATGGTTTTATAGATATATTTCATTGTGAAAGCAATTTTAGATGGCAACCTTGGCTTTGAGCTGTTATTCTTTGCCCCACTGTGGGAGTGCTATGGATGCATCTTTTTCAATTGTTCCCTTTATGATTGTTTCCGTCTGAAAAAATCTAACAGTATAACTGAGATGTTGTCGTTCCCAACATTGTTTAGACATGGCTCATAAAGACTATTAGAAGATGTTTTATTACTTTCTATGCCTTAAAGAGTTAATTGGTTTGACATATCTGTTTTTGTTTGATTAGACCTGACAACACTGTGAGGGCTTGTATGTTTCATAGTTGTTTGAATAATATTCAAATCGTTTAGTTTTATTTTGGGGAGTAGTGTCAGGAGATGAAATTAAACAAGAACTGAATATAACAATTGACTTGTGTGTTCATGTATACACACGCACACACTGATTGACATTGTATATTTAAATATGAATGCACATTTCCTCTTTTTACATTTAGATTCCCTTCGTCATTTAATAATACTGTTAGGATGTCATCTTTAGCTCATTTTAATTTGTTCTGTGTATGACAGGGTTGTGATGCCTACATTTACTTCTAGCTTTTCAAATGATTTTTATTATAAAGTCACTCAATTATAAATAGTAAAAAAAAAAAAACTTTTTTTTATACAATGATTTTAGACTTTTAATATCAGCCAATATTGTCCATAAATATCAATTTAATTGTACTGTAATTTTTCCGATTAATTTTTGGCCCTGTTTAGTCATTGGATTTGTCTTTTGTTCAGCTCTCCCATCTGAAAAAGTCAATTTTGCTTCATTTTGCAAAGAGGTGCAATATGAGAAACATCAGTCGTGGTAAAAAGCGTTCTAGATTGTGAGCACAGAGAATGCCTTGGCCTATAATAACATATTATCATATTAATGTACCGTTTATGATGCTTTTGTGAAATCAAAAGTCACAATTTAGATTAATATTATTGCTAATGTTTTGCTTTACTTTTACATTTTACTTAATACATTTTAATGAAACATTTAGCTTAACTTAGTTAAAGGGATACGCCACCCCAAAATGAACATTTTGTCATTAATAACTTACCCTCATGTCCAAACCCTTAAATGCTCAATTCGTCTTCAGAACACAATTCAAGATATTTTGGATGAAAACCTGGAGGCATGAGACTGTCCCATAGACTGCCAAGTAAATAACAGAGTCAAGGTCCATAAAAGGAATGAAAAGTTGTCGTCAGAATACTCCATCTGCCATCAAACGTACAATCTGGGTTATATGAAGCGACTGGAACACTTTTTGTACACTTTTTATTTGTGTTTTTTGCATCCTTGTGGCGCTGATGACCAGAAGAGCACACACAGCACAGTGATATGGAGTGACACAGAGGAGACTTATATATAGACAGGAATTATTGAATAAAGTCATTATTATTGTTTTCTTGACTTAGAAAAAGTGTTCCCGTCGCTTCATATAACCAAGATTGCACGTTTGATGGCAGAAGGAGTATTCTGACAACAACCTTTCATACATTTTATGGACCTTGACACTTATTTACTTGGCAGTTATGGGACAGTCTCAAGCCTCCAGATTTTTTTTAACCTTTTTACAAGACATTTTGTTTACTACCAAATTCACCTAATTCTGTTTGTGTTATTTAATAGGTTTGGTGATCTATTATTCTAAGCTGTGAAAAACCATAACAAAATAGTGACAAAGAATGAGCAAGGGTGTCCAAACCTTTGACTTGTACTGTACATGTACATGAAGTTATCAACTTGAAAAGCTTTGTCTTCACTAGAAGACTATAAATAGTCTCAGTTCAGTGTAACCCATGGCCTTAACCAGAGTGTGAAACTCACTTCTAAGTGCTTCGGTATTCAGACTCGGCTTCTTAAAACCATAAGCTGCCTCACCAAACCAGTCTCACTTGCAAATTGAGCTTGACCCCTATACTGCTGGAAACAATGACTGATGCATGCATCTTCTTGACTACAGCCTACCAAAAAACACCCTCTTCTGCCTATTGAATCATCAGAATGTGATGATTATTATGCACAACACTTGAAATGAACAGTGAAACTGCTCATAATCTCACTGACCTAATTATAGAAGTATTTAATCTAGTGAATTCACTCTTTTATGAAGCACATTGTGTAGAGCATACCTACACCATTGCTTACAGGTTCATGTTACAAACGTCAATTGGTGAGTAACAGTCCTGTGTCACTGCTGAAAGGGTGAAACAGGAAGTGGAGGGTTTTATATGATCAGATTTCTTATTACAACCTACGCTTCCCTGGGTGCATGTATAATAACACTTGGTAAGGCAATCACAGCCTAAATACTATTTGTCATATTAATGAATGGGGATTTGTTTTAAACGGATGAACTTAGGTATTAGACTCGAGCTATGCCAAAATGTATACCTCAAACTGTGTGGCTTGTTGATGGCAAATGCTCTAGCATGATTTTTACCCTGCAGATAATTAAAGAAAAAAGCTAGAAAATCCTATTTGTATTGACGGAGGGACCTGACACAAAAAGTCTTTTCACACTTGAAATAGTTCACCCTGGGTCATTCTAAACCCTGGATGAAACAAAATCTTGGGTTATTTTATTTCACATTTCAAACTATTCATGCTTTAATTGGTTAACAATTAGTCTTGGGTATTTATAATCTGAAATTTTACACTGTACACTCCTAAACCCTGGCTAATGTTCTTATTTGCATATTTGCAGTGTCAGTGTCACTGATTGGATAAACACAGCATGTGACCTGCTTACATAAAGGCTCTAGCATTGCGCATACTCATTATTTTGCTGACTGTACAGTCAAGTTTTTTACCTGAATGGACTTTTCTTACTAAGGTAAGAACGTATGGAAGGTTGAAAGGGCCAAAAGTATTTAAATCTGACCATGTCAGCATGCACTGTTTGTCTGCGTTAATGCAACAACATGTGCAGCAGCCAATGAAGTTTCTGTATTTGAGATTATATTTGCACGTGACATGATGGTACATTGGTTTATACATTTACAACACATCAGACGCCATGTTTATTCATGAAAAATGTCATAATGGTACACTTGTATGCATGTACGTAAGCATCAGACTTGAAGTCAGTCTTATGATTTGTCATGTCCTTTTTAGTTGTTTAGTTCAACGTTCTTTCTCAGGTGAAAAAGTCAGTTGATATCAGTCAAGCAATGCCACAAAAAAATAAAAAAGAAAGAAAGGATTAATATGTGGATAAATCTAGAGGTAAATCTGCTTTTAAAAGTACTGAGAGACATGTTTCCATTTGTCATCTTAACAGTAAAATTGTTCATCTTTACAAACACTAAAGAAATGTGGAGGAAACTGATGCCTTAACGGGGCCAGTATGTGCGTGTCTACACATACAAAACACATACCAATTTCCCCCATTAATACAGACAAACAGTGTTTGACAATCAAATTTCACAGGTTCCATTTAAAGACTTCTGGCCCCATCTGCCTTCCATATAAGAAAGAAACTGTCTCTTCTTCAATTCAGTTGACGCCTTTTCCATCACAATTTGACTATTTCCACCTCAAACATGAAAACTGTTTATTCAACTCGCAGCATTTCCGTGACTGTCCAGCGCACCTGAATATGAGGCACTCAATTGAGTGTCTGTTGCTAAGTGTGTAGCCATAACATTGTAGCGCCACATTGTTTCACACTATACAAGTTTGTCCTTCTTCCAAGCAGGGTTTCATAACCCTGCATCTAAATAAGTGTGAAACGTCCATCTACCCTGGGCTAAAAGCGGGATTTAGAACGACGATAGGGTTAAATGTCATGTGAAAAGCCATTTAGAGACCAAAATATTGAAGCAACTTTGCAGTTGGCTTTTTTTTTGTAAGCAACCAACGGAACACCCTAAATATCACCTTACCAACCACTTAGCACAATCCACATTTTAAAACAATCTAAAAATCAAGATTTATACTACAACCCGAATTCCAGAAAAGTTGGGACGTTTTTTAAATTTTAATAAAATGAAAACTAAAGGAAATTCAAATCACATGAGGCCATATTTTATTCACAATAGAACATAGATAACGTAGCAAATGTTTAAACTGAGAAATTTTACACTTTTATCCACTTAATTAGCTCATTTAAAATTTAATGCCTGCTACAGGTCTCAAAAAAGTTGGCACTGGGGCAACAAATGGCTAAAAAAGCAAGCAGTTTTGAAAAGATTCAGCTGGGAGAACATCTAGTGATTAATTAAGTTAATTGATATCAGGTCTGTAACATGATTAGCTATAAAAGCTTTGTCTTAGAGAAGCAGAGTCTCTCAGAAGTAAAGATGGGCAGAGGCTCTCCAATCTGTGAAAGACTGCGTAAAAAAAATTGTGGAAAACTTTAAAAACAATGTTCCTCAACGTCAAATTGCAAAGGCTTTGCAAATCTCATCATCTACAGTGCATAACATCATCAAAAGATTCAGAGAAACTGGAGAAATCTCTGTGCGTAAGGGACAAGGCCAGAGACCTTTATTGGATGCCCGTGGTCTTCGGGCTCTCAGACGACACTGCATCACTCATCGGCATGATTGTGTCAATGACATTATTAAATGGGCCCAGGAATACTTTCAGAAACCACTGTCGGTAAACACAATCCGCCGTGCCATCAGCAGATGCCAACTAAAGCTCTATCATGCAAAAAGGAAGCCATATGTGAACATGGTCCAGAAGCGCCGCCGTGTCCTGTGGGCCAAGGCTCATTTAAAATGGACTATTTCAAAGTGGAATAGTGTTTTATGGTCAGACGAGTCCAAATGTGACATTCTTGTTGGAAATCCCGGACGCCGTGTCCTCCGGGCTAAAGAGGAGGGAGACCTTCCAGCATGTTATCAGCGTTCAGTTCAAAAGCCAGCATCTCTGATGGTATGGGGGTGCATAAGTGCATACGGTATGGGCAGCTTGCATGTTTTGGAAGGCTCTGTGAATGCTGAAAGGTATATAAAGGTTTTAGAGCAACATATGCTTCCCTCCAAACAACGTCTATTTCAGGGAAGGCCTTGTTTATTTCAGCAGGACAATGCAAAACCACATACTGCAGCTATAACAACAGCATGGCTTCGTCGTAGAAGAGTCCGGGTGCTAACCTGGCCTGCCTGCAGTCCAGATCTTTCACCTATAGAGAACATTTGGCGCATCATTAAACGAAAAATACGTCAAAGACGACCACAAACTCTTCAGCAGCTGGAAATCTATATAAGGCAAGAATGGGACCAAATTCCAACAGCAAAACTCCAGCAACTCATAGCCTCAATGCCCAGACGTCTTCAAACTGTTTTGAAAAGAAAAGGAGATGCTACACCATGGTAAACATGCCCCGTCCCAACTATTTTGAGACCTGTAGCAGAAATCAAAATTGAAATGAGCTCATTTTCTGCATAAAATTGTAAACTTTCTCAGTTTAAACATTTGCTATGCTATCTATGTTCTATTGTGAATAAAATATTGGCTCATGGGATTTGAAAGTCTTTTAGTTTTCATTTTATTAAAATTTAAAAAACGTCCCAACTTTTCCGGAATTCGGGTTGTATTAAAGTTGTGTTTTTTCAGCTCTCTCCTCTTTTTTTATCTAGCCATTCCCACTCTTTCACTGACAGCAACCCCATGCATAAAGCAAACCCTCTTCCCTCTTCTCCAGCTGACTTCATTTCTCTTCATCTGTTATGTATGGAATCTCTCTTATTCTGTCTCTCTGGAATAGCAGTAACTTGCACAGACTAGCCAAATGTGGGCATTAGGGTGTGAAGGGTCCCTTATTAATTTTTTAACAGCATGCCTTGATATTTTTCCAGTCAGACTGATGCAGTGTTTACAAACACACTCGCAGCAATGCTTTCCCACAGCACATGAAGGATGCCAGTCACGTGGCTAAATGTGTTTGTACGCTGCATCTGAGTTCACTGAAATGTGACCTAACTTATGGCTTCAGGCCGCAGATGACCTGCACAAACCTGACACGCATCACAGATTCTTTTAGAGTCACAAGCCCAAACACATTCCAAGATGTCATGCAGTAAACACTGTGTAGGATGGGCCTCGTTTGCTTAAAGATTCATATTCTTTTTCTGACCAACATCCAGTTCCTTTTTGTTTTTGTTCCGATTTGCGCAGTTTTGTAAGATTTGTGCATATTTCTGTTTATAAATGTAGCATGTAGCAAATGTGGCTTTGGATCCAGAAAGACTGAAGAACCCAGAAAAAGGCCTAAAAGTTATACTGCCCTAAATCTGACACATATTTAAAACTCATGAATTCTGCACAATTAGCAAACCACCTTTAAAAGCTTTTTTTCACCAGTGCATTTTAAATGCTTTAAGTTGACAGTCTCTGCATATTTAACAGTATCTTTTCTCTCATCCTTTGTTATGTATTAGAGATGCACATGGGCAAGGTGGGGCCTCCCCCCTCTGGCGTCTTTGTGGAGTGACAGTAACCAAACAAAGCCCACTGTCTCTCAGGGTGATGTCATTTTGGGTCCCCATCCCCCTGCATGGGACAGGGGTGTGTGTTTATGTGGGTGTCATTAAACTTTCGCATGATTCATGGGAGCTGTTTGGAAGCATCCATGCATTGAGACAAATGATGTGTTTGTATAATGAGAAGTGTGTGTGTTGTGTGTCAAGCTCAAGTGAAGATGCTCACTCACACAAACTCACACAAAGTGACTGAGACCCATATAAGCTGTCCATTCTTTTGATTGATTTTCTCTCTTTTCTTTTCCTCACTTTCTTGATGTATATTTCTCACATTCTCTTCACAGCTGAGAGCAGCACGGAGGTGTGGTATCACAGTCAAGGAAATTGCTTTAACCTGCATGCATCCCTAGGTGAATGCAAGAGAGCGTGTGCCTAATGTGCCGTTGTTGTAGAATTGCAATTGTAGAATAAGAAAAAAAATGAGTCTCACTCTTACTTCCTAGTCTTTTCTGTCTCCTTTAATATTAAAGCTAGGTTATTTTTCATATTTAATCAGTGTTTATTAAATAAAAACCCATTATTAATAGTGTTGGGGAATTGGAAAGCATGTTAAAAAATACCAGATCCAAATGATTTCATGAAGTTTGGTTACAGTAATGGTTCATGTACATAGAATGGTCCATCAATGTGGACGAAACATTACAATACTCAAAAGTGTTTCCTACTGATTAGCAAAAATCATACAGTGTGATTATAGTAAAGTCTGATACACGAGTGAGTCATTTTTATGAACCCTTTCTATTAGTTAATCAAACACTTGCAGTCTGATTCTTGAGCAACTGACTATTGTGAGGGGATTCTTTTTATTGAATCAAACATACAGTACATTATGATAAACACACACATGCAGTTTTCTTGCAAATTACTCTTGCGCTGGTTCTTTATAGGGAATCGAAACATACAGCACAAGGAGCGAAGTCCGATAATTGAGCAAACTCCTCTTTTGAGAGGGTCCTTTTTTTTTACATCAAGCACATACAGTACATCATGACCAGTAAATTCAGATTTCACACAAATGCTTCTTCCACCTGTTCTTTTTTTAGTGTATAAAAAACATACAGTGCGACCAGTGAAGTCCAATTTCCAAACGATTGACTCCCAGCATTTGACAACAGAATTTCTATTTCAGCATTTGCAGCAGTTCTATTTTCCACAAACTTCTTGCTCTTATTCAACAGAATCGTTATCTAGCTCTTAATGAAAGTCACTCATATGGTGTCAGGTCTTACACATTAAGACATGCAGCATAATCTTGTGACACTTTCCAAATGACCCCAATCTAAATGCAACAATTTATTTACTATTTATGCTGTAAGGAGATTATCTTTAACTCATTAAACAGACCCATCTTCAAGCACTATGATACAGAAGCCCCCCTTCTCAACCCTGATGTCCATACACATCCAAAAACATCATAAGGAGGAAAGCCTTACTTACCTAAATTTAACTAAATGATGCTTTAAATCGGAGGACCACAGTGAAAGTCATTTCATAAAAGTGTGTTTTTGAAAACGTTCTGCAGGGGTCACATTATCATCTTAATCAGCCAGACCGACGAGAGGACATCTGCATTGACGTAAGACAAACGGTTTTCCTCCTTATGATGTTTTTGGATGTGTATGGGCATCAGGTTTGAGAAGGGGGGCTTCTGTATCATAGTGTTTAAAAGTGGGTCTGTTTAATGAGTTAAAGATAATCTCCTTACAGCATAAATAGCCCACAAACACGACTGATCCTGCACTCTGGAGAGGTAAAGCATTCGTCTGAGCTGCTGTTTGTACATGTGTGTGTATAAAAGAGTGAGTGTGTGAGAGGCTTCTGTCTGGATTTGAAGGGGTTCCCAGTCTAGTCTAATGTGTGTGAATGTTGGACATGATTGATATATTGTTTATTGTGAAAATACAAGGCTGAGTGTCTCTGTATTCTGACTAAGGACATTAATGTTTTGTTGTGTTTGTCTGTACAGGCTCTTTTTCACAATGCAGAATGACAACATAGTGAGCTTGTGCACTAGTGCTTGTGTGTTTGCATTGTGTACGATAACACATGGCATAAGGATGGCGTTGTGACAGGATGGAGGGGTGGGGGATGTATTTAATGAGTCATCGCAGAATTGAGCTCTGTTCTCCTCACTCCAGGGCAAGTGCGTTAGGCTGCTGAGGTCATCCATCATCTGTGTGTGTGTGTGTGGGTGGGTTTATGCATCCACAAGGATTGGTGGGCTTCACTGCCAGGCAAATATATTAGAGAGTCATGTTCATTACGAAGACAAATATGCTTGTGGAATTACCATGGTAATGACTTTGTTTGCTTTTGTGGAAATGCTGCTTTGTTTCTGTTGGATATCTAGGTGGAAACTAGCACAAATATAAAGACACAAAAGGTTTTATGAGTAGGGATACACAATATCTAATGCTACTTGGGCCAATTGCATCCTTTTTCAAGTTATGAACATAAATATGATAAAGCTGATATTGGAAGGAGATAATATTAAGATAATTTCACCCAAGTCAAAAACAGTAAACACTTTTCTATGCCAGGTTAACATTTTTTACATTATGTTCAGATGTAAGCATAAAAACCTATGTGTGTGTGTATATATATATATATATATATATACAATGAAAATTTGTGAAAATTTCACAATTACAAAGACATCAAGTAACATTAAATTAAACAATTAAAAATGAAATTTTTAAAGAATTATATAACTATAGTATAACTATATAATATAACTAAATTTTTATATAACTATAGATTGTAATACTATTTTCTTCAGAAAACATTTGTAGGCTATATAAAAAATAAAAATTTATTTTTTAATCATAAGAATTGCATACTGTACTTAAGCTTCAGTCTGTTACCTATATGAAATGTAAAACATACATAAAACACACACACACACACACACACACACACACATATATACATATATATATATATATATACATATATATATATATATATATATATATATATATCATAATCAATTATTGTTCGTAACATAAGTATTTTCTGTGTCTGTGCATTCCTAATTTTGTCATTCATGTCATTCCCAGTTGCAGGACCTCATCTGGCCTTAGAGTTAATTTATTTAAGGGTTCATTACCCCCTAAATTCTCCTGTTGAGAGCACAGAAAACATTATATAGTCATTTGCAGCACTTGGATGGCAAGCCTAATGTTGTTGTGGGGGTTCTTGTGATGAAGTCAGACTATGCATGTTAGCATTATGTCAGTCATCTTCAGAGAAGTTGATGTGACTAAACGGCATGACAAACACTTGACCAGGTCATTCTTTTGACACACACACACACACGTCCACATCTGACAGCGAGCCTAATGCTGTGTACTTCCTCGTACAAAAGGCCTCAGAAACCTCAGAGTTAGAGGTGGGATAAAGCGAGGGATGACCTGTGGTGAGATAAACAGGGGGAAGCCACTAACCGGGAGACGTACTAGAACAGTTAAGTGTATAAATTTGGAGAGAATGAGTGTGTTTATTATGTTAGTTTTGTGACTAGCGGATGACTGCATGGTTCACCCGATGTGTGAATTCCACTACTCTGCAGAATGGTTTCGCTCTCATTTCCATGGTGACAATGAGGAACTATACTTACACAGAGCTAAATTTATACCAGGAGTGTTTTTTATGGCCTGCAGTTTTGAACTTGCAGACAGGCTGAATGAAGTCACACATGACTCAATATTCAACAGGGTCATATAGGATGTAGCTAAAGTGCATTTCACACTGCCTAACTTCACGTGCACGTGCAGTCAGTGTAATGTCACAGACGGCAGAAATACTCATTCTGAGGTTTTTGCAGTGCACAGTCATCACATATGTGTGGAAGAAGATCTAACCACAGCAGGGTGGGTTCATCACACAGTTGAAAATTAAACAGTCGACCAAATGCAGATATATTTTTTAAAGGTCCCGTTTTTCACACTTTTTTTGAAGCTTTGATTGTGTTTACAGTGTGCAATATAACATGTGTTCATGTTTCACGTGTAAAAAAAACATTATTTTTCACACAATTCACCTATCTGTATACCGCTGTTTTCACTGTCATAAAAACGGGCTGATGACTTCCTTGTTCTATAAAGTCCCTCCTTCAGAAATACGTAACGAGTTCTGATTGTGCCAGTGGTTCCTGTGTTGTGATTCGACAGCAGCTGAGCGCGCGCTGCCCTCCTGGAAATGCAATTGGACTAGTTTTGAGAAGCATGTGGGCAGGAGCATGTGCTGGAGATGTACTTATAATCATAGGAGCGTTTTTACTGACGAGATGCGCATGAAAATCGCATTCAATTTTTTTGCACAGCCCTAACATCTAGTTAACAAAGCTAAACAGCGTGGCCTTTGTGTAATAAGTTACAGAAACTGTTAAACGCACCAACTTAAATAATAAAATACACTTACCGGTTGTGGTCCATAAACAACGCCTTCTCCAGACAAAGAGGGAACTGCTCCATCTTTCAAGAATAATCTTTGTGCGAATCCAGCATTAAACTGAGTGAGATTGAGGAAGTTGTCCTCAGCAAAATGTGCTGCACATAGTTTTACATGTGGATTATAATTTTCGGGAACCGAGTTAAACATAAATTGTAACCATTGATCTCCAAGTACAGCATCCCTGGGAAGCCCAAGCAAAGGTGATTGGACTCCGAGATGAAAATAGCAGCGTTTTTCGACGACATGGCGACAAACACAAACGCAGCTCTTCCTCTTCTCAGTCGGAGCGTAACAAGACCACGCCCCCTTTTTTTGTATTCATGTGGGCGGAGGTTAATCAAAAAACTGTTTTAGTGACGTCATTACTGCAGGAACTAGAGGGATGTAGTCCAAATGGGTCGTTTTTTGTAGGCGAATTCTGTTAAATAAAATATCTTGCTTGGCATTGAACTTTGAGCTTTAGAATTTTACAGATATTATTTATACTCTAACAACAACATTACACACTAACTAAAGTTTAAAACATGCGATCACGAAGAACGGGACCTTTAAAAGAATAGTTCACCAAAAAATGTAACTATGTAAAATTTACTCTCTCTAAATCCTGCCAAGATGTAGATGAGATTGGAGAAATTTAGCATTACATCACTTGCTCAACAACGGATTCTGGATGGATTTGCTTACAAACACACAGCTTTTAGCTTCACAAGACATTAATTGATGGACTGGAGTCATGTGGATTATTGTGATCCGCTGGTTGGACTCTCATTCTGAGGGCACCCATTCACTGCAGAGGATCCATTGGTGAGCAAGTGATGTAATGCTGAATTTCTCCAAATCTGTTCTGAAGAAAAACAAACTCATACATCTTGGATGGCCTGAGGTTGAGTAAATGTTCAGCAAAATTTCATCTGTGGGTGACCTATTCCTTTAACCCTTGCACGTTTTTATTTTTATTTTATTTTTTTAAATTTTGAATATTTTACATTTCAAATATTTTACACTTTTACATTTTGAATATTTAATATTTAAATCATAGCTTCATCGTAATGGTTTGAAACTTGGTGACTTTTATGCCACTTTTGGTATGTGAACTAAAAAATTGAGGGTGATTCGAAAAAGCTAAGTGCTCATAAAAAAATAGTCACACTCATGGTTTTCGGTCAAAAATAATCGACCATAGAAAATGAATGTGAAATGGCAAAAAAAAAAAAAAAGTAAAATAAAGAATTTTTTTGTGTGTACAATCTACAATTCCCCAATGATGCAGAAAAAAAAATTGCATAGCAATGAAGGGGTGAAACTCTAAAACATCTAGAGTGCAAAATCAACACACGGGCGGTCAAAAACACACTTGAACACACACACACACACTCCTATGAACTGGTGTGCCTGTAACACAGCAACTATGTAAAATAAAACCAATAATTCAACAACAATTTGGTAAAAAAAAAAAAGTGGACAGCAAAGAAGGGGTTACACTCTAAAACATCAAGAGTGCAAAAAAGACACATCCACTCACACACACTCGCTTACACACACTCACATACACACACACACAACTATACACACTCAAATGAATTGGTATGGCTATAAGCATATAGCCAAAATGAGACAGAAAACTGAAATAAGAGGTTAAAATCAGATCAGGCCCAGAGGATTAAGCTCTGATAGAGCATTCCTGTTTATTTTTGTTACATTTTTATAGATTTTAATGTTTCGTATAACAAAATGCTTTCTGTATTCAGGTTTTAATGTAGTAACAATAATTCAAAAACTGACGCTTCAAATCAACATTTAAAACAACAAAAAAATTTAAACCTTGACAAAAAGTCTTTGAGAATGCTTAAATATATATTTAAATCAAGCGGCAACCTTCCTCTCCCTCTCTTGAAACCAAAGCCCCTTTCACACTGCATGTCGGACCCAGAAGATTTCCGGAACATTGCCGGGTTGCCTTATGTGTGAACACAAACACGTCCCGGGATTGATTCCGGCATTGATCCCGGGTCGGGGACCTAGTAACATTGCCGGGTCCAGTCCCGGAATGAGCACTGTGTGAATAAAAGCCAGAACTAATGCCGTAAAGGGTGTATCGTAGTGATGACGTATATCATCACGCAACTCTTTTAGTGGGAGCTTTGAAGGCAGATCAACGTTCGCGACAAAACAAATATGTGCAAACTGCAATGAAGCAGAGATCAAGTAGTTCCTCACTTTCCGCGCTGACGCCGAGATCGTTCGCCAGTTTAAGTGAAAGTTAACGTGCCTAGCGTTTTCGACTCGTACATTACATGTCACACCCTGA